>NW_026623624.1:588019-594778 GCF_030028575.1 Malurus melanocephalus
TCCAAGAGTTGGGATAAATTGTGACTTCATGGCTGAGGTTGCACTATGTTGCCCTTTACGATCTCTCACCAGCATCACAATAATGGCATTGCCTTCCTTGCTGATGCCCCATGTAACACTATATCCTTGTCTTCCAAAGTCTTTCTTTCTGCTTTTCCTTATCACCACATTCRCTCTCTGGAAGCTGGCCAGATCCACGTCCTCTGGCCAAGGGGATCAGACAGGCTGAGAGAACAGAAAAACAGTGTTCTCTCTGTAGTCCTACTCTCTCAGGTGGGAGCTGCCAGGTCAGCAGCAGTTTTTGTGAGGAAGGCTCAGAATCACAGAGCACCTTGCCAAGGCAGAGGTGGTGCTGGAGAAGCAGGACAAGGCCTGAAGGGCAGATGCAGCTCACACCATTTCCCCATCCTAAAGAAAAGTCAGTAAGAAGTGAATGCACAGCCTCTCTYTCACCAGTTCTAGACCTCCTCTGGTGGATACGTTATATTTTCAGGGTTTGCCTAGTTCTGTGTTATATTTTTGAACAGCTTTCATCAATGGGTGTGAAGAACATATGAGAATCATAGAAAAGCTTGAGTTGGGAGGGACCTTAAAGATCATCTAGCCCCCCACCATGGGCAGGGACACCTTCTACTAAACCAGGTTGCTCAAAGCCTCATCCAGCCTGGCCCTGAACATTTCCAGGGATGGAGCATCCAGAGTTTCTCTGAGCAACCTGTTCCAGTGCCTCACCACCCTCACAGGAAACAATTTCTTTCTAATATTTAATCTAAATCTCTCCTCTTCGAGCTTAAAACCATCCCCCACTTCATTGTATCACTATCTGCCCATGTAAAACGTTCCATAACAACAAGGGAGCAATCGCAAGAATATACAGAAGGAAGGGCAGCAGTTTCTTCCTTCAGAACATTCTTTCTTAAGATCTCAGCTCCTCCACCCTCCTGCTTTGATTAGCTCTTCTCCCCCACCCCTGAAACTGCATTAATTTACTGGCACGCTTTGGGCATGGTGAGTGTTGAAACTATGGTTTTAAAGCCAAGAAAAATCCTACCCAGCTCATGCCCAGGAGGTCAGGTGTTGTCAAAACAAACATTGCTGTTTTCTGAACTGCCTCAATTTGCACCTTCCCKTGTTTGTTTCCTCCTTGCCATGCAGGAGAGTAAACCTGAGGCTGTGTGCAGCAGGCACACCACCTTCCCAAGGTGAGCTTTGTTTAACCCTGAGGAGAAGGAAATGTGACCTTTTCTACTCATTTGTGGCAACTWGCAGTTGGCTTTAAGCTTTGCATACGTTGTCCCAATCCCAGTTTGTTCAATCTCAGCACATTGTGCACTCTGTGTGTGTGTGAGTGCTGTGTGTGCCGGTGCTGCTCCAGGGGTGCTGAGACAGACACAAGCAGGCACAGATGCACCACACTGGCAGATTTCAGAGATACATTTTCCTTGTGCCAGGGATTGAAAACCCACTCAACATCAGCCAGTACAAAACTCTTGCTCATTGCAATGCACCCAAGATTTGTCTCATCTTAAAAACTGATGGCAATAATTTCGCCTGTGTTTTCCTTTCCATATGGATGTGGACCAGCTGTATTGTTATTGCATGTACACTTCTTTTCCAGCCAAGTTGCTTTGTACACTTTGTATTATTAATGAGTGGGCTTAATCAGGAGCAGAGGGGGAGGAATTTGCAYTCTTTGAGGCAATTATCCAAAAGCTCTATGAGATATCTTAAGCTTTGTGCAATTCAGAAGCTATGGGGGACCCCTTGTGCATATTCCAAATTGGGACATTTTCAACTCTAATGATTTTTAAAATTATTTTCAGAATTCTACATATCTCTGTCTTCGCAAAAAAGCTCATAAACTTTCTGAAAATGCCTGCAAAGGATCAGGCAGGACAGAAAGGGTACTGCAGCTTGGAGGAGCCAGGGGTGCTCGTGCCAGGAATGCTCATAGAAGCAGTGTCCTGGAGGGTTCAGGAGCTGGTGCCAATGAGTTTGTCCACCTGGCACACGGTTTTGGAAGAGGTGCCCAGCTTGCTGACAGGTGGTTTTCTTTCTGAGTGCTAGCTCTGTCAGCACAAACCCATAAATCAGTTTTAAACAAATGTCACTGTAAGTACAGAACCTGGCCGGACTCCGACAAAGTGCTAAGTACCTCCATCCCTTTTTCCATGAAACTGGAATTGCAGGTGGTCTGCCCTTTCAAGAATTTGCTGCTATTCTGTGAAGAAGTAGAAAGAAGCTGTAAAAGGTTGTAAAAAGCCCATGTATATCCCTAAAGAATATCTGACCTCATGAAAGAAAAGGYATAGTTTCTCTTCTCTTTTTTATCATTGTTATAAAAGTGGTATTTAAATAGTATTTTCTGCCTCACAATTCAGGGGAAATATCAAAACTAAAATGGTGCATATAAAAGAATCCCGATTTTCTCGTAGCCTCTGCATCTCTGAAAAATCCCCAAACAAACTAACYGGATGAAAAACACAAACTAAGAAAACCAGAGCTGGTGGCTCATTGAATTAGCAGTAAAAAAAATCAGACAGACCAAGAAATTTCTTGTTATTTTCAGTGCTGTTCCATATGTCATTTTTGTGGAGCACTATGTTCTGGTGATGCCCTGCTGATGTGGTAGCAGGAATGATCTATAAGTATTGCCATTATAAACCYCATTTTTATAACCTGGATGTGCACGTTTGCTGTTACTTGGTATCTGTTATAAAAAAATTCAATTTTCTTTTTAATGACTTGATAATTTTTCAAGTAGAAAAATATGAAAGGTTCCAAAAAGCAAAAGAGAGAGGCAGTTTAAGCAAAGAGAGAAGAATCAACAAATGATAGGTTTATTAATTATTTTTAGTAGTAATAGCTGTAAGTTGTGTTTGTATTGCAGTGGTGCCTGTATACTCTGTAGAATTAGGTGCTATATAAACACTTGATTTTTTTTTTAATGGATTGAGTGGTGGCAGAAAGCATTGGACTGAAAGCCTTATGAATTCTTATTTATTGCTTTTTTTTTTTTTTTTTTTTTTTTTTTTTTTTTTTTTTTTTTTTTTTTTTTTTTTTTGTCTTTGATAGTGGCCTAGTATCTGTCTGAGATTTGGCTTTTATTGTGATAAATGCTGTGCATGTACTCAATTATCTCCGTGGTGAGAAGCACTTTAATGCACGCTCACTTTTAAGACAGAGCTGAAACACTCTCCATGGAAAATAACATTTCTGCGGAGCAGGAAACAAGCCTCATCACCTAAAGCACATAAAGCACATATTTCTTGCAGAGCCACGCTGTAGAGGTGCAGCAGAGTTATCTCAGCAGCCTCGGAAAGTGTTGCTCTGTTTACACAGTGCTGCAGATCCAGGCTGTTGGCTTGGGTGATGGAATCGGTGCAGCTGTGTAGGTGCAAAGCAACTCACTAATCCATAGGCATTCCATGGAAACACCTTCTGGATTGAAACTCCAGGCTGGTGAGACCACAGAGCTGYCRGCCCCAAATCCCTGAATGTGKTTTTTCTTTGTCTCTGTCTCACACAGGGAGGGTGTACTCCTCTCTCTACATCTATCTGAGAGGAGGTTGTGGAGAGGGGGAGGGCTGGTCTCTTCTCCCAAGTGACAAGTGACAGGGCTAGAGGAAGTGGCCAGGGTGGTGTCAGGRCTTAAAGAATGCAGTTACATGTCTCAAAATGCTGTCCCCATGAGATAAAAAACCACAGTAGGAACTTGAGGTAAGCCCAGACAGCACAGAAGGAAGGAGCTAATTCCAGGTCTAACGGAGGTGGATGTTTGGTTAACATCCAGACAAAAATTCCTACCATGGCAAACTGTGGGAAAGGAATCATGTGCTTATGGCACGTGCCATCTCAAGGTATGGAAAYGACATCTACACCCTGTGGATGCCCAGGACTTGGACTGTATAAAAGTGGTAAGACAGAAAGACGACTCTGAGACCTCCACAACCAAAGACCAGGGTGAAGGACCAGTGGGACACTGCAGGAGTCCACATGGAGGTGAWGTCTTTTGCTTAACCTCTCTGTCTCTCTCTTTCTCTAACCCTCCTCTTCCTATTATTTCTATCTCTCTACCTTAAATTTACTGTTAAATAAAATCTGTACTATTGACTTGGCATATGGTCTCATTTGCACCTTAATTCAGGCAGAGACATCTCTTACAATCAAACAATGACAGGTRGTTTAGATTAGATATTAGGAAARATTTCTTCACTGAAAGGGTGGTTCAGACACTGAGGGCTACAGAGGGAAGTGGTGGAATCACCATCCCTGGAAATCTTTGAAAGGCATGTGGATGTGGCACTGCAGGATATAGCCAYGAGCACGGCGGTGCTGGGTTAAGAGATGGACTCAATGATCTTAGAGGTCTTTTCCAACCTTAGTGGTCCTGTGAATTCCTACATATTGGGGCTGGGTTGAGCTGCTGTGCAAAGCCTTTACGGACTTCACCATCTCTGTACTGCCTAAGGAAGGAGCAGGTGCCCTATTGATCAAAAAAAAATGCAGAAGGAAAACATAAAGAGCACTTTGCTCTCCCTTTAGTGGAGATCATCATTTGGGTTTTGGTACCCCACTAAGGRACATGCCCAGGATCACAGACGGTTACAGGGCAAAGGCACTGCTGGATCACAGCATCACACACACAGCCGTGTTTCTGACACAGTTAGCAGCTGATCCCGGACTCCTTCATTTATAATCCAGCGTCTTGCACAGGGTTTAATTTGCCCAGAATCCCCCTTGGACAGGTGGCTTAATGCAGTGTAATTGCTTTTTTTTGCTTCAACTAGGCTTGTCAGCAGARTCAGTCTAGGTTGTGGTTGAAGATAAAAGCAAACAAAGGAGTTGAGGCACTTCTAGTAGTAGTAATATGCACTTTATTTCCTTCTCACTATCTAGTCTTGAGCGCYATGCTCTCAAATTTGCTTTAGTTTWTACTTAAGTTTTCTTAGATTAACCATTRTGTTTCAGACCACATTTAGTCAGACACATAACTCTTTGGTTGGGTGCTGCATGCCCAGACGAAGCATATTGCACTCCTTTTTCACGGCAAGTCACGCACACTTCTTGTGAAGATTCACATTTAAGCCTCCCTGTCTCATGATGCATTGTGCTGCCTCCAAAGACTAAGTGAGCAGTAACTTTCATTAAAAAAAAAATCATAAATATATTTTACTGCTTGGACTTAGTGCAAATGCACAACTGACTCATTGGCTCGATAGATGTAATTGCTCTCAAGGAGCCTTTATGGTCTATTGTTTCAATTATAAGTGAATTACATAGTCCCCAAGTACTTACTCACTCTGCTTTCAAGGAGAGTGAAAAGACCAAGTCAAAGCAGGAAATTAGACAAAAAGGACATCATTTTATTGAAACTTTTCACCTTCTGAGTGAGGGAGGCAAACACATCAAGCACAGTCCAAGCATTCCTGAATGACATATTTTATCTGTCTGAAACCATTACAAGCCCTAAATTGTATAAATTCAGATGCTGAGAGAGGAAGGCAAAAATCGAAGGTAATATACACATGGAAAAGACAAAGTTCATGAGGGATGAGACAAGGACTAGAATGAAACAGCCTTCCTTCCAATGATAAGTGATCGGGTAAAGGCAAAAGGAACAAAAAAAGAAGGATTGGAATGAGGTCTCTGAAAAACTGAACTGTACTTTGAAGGACATTACGCCCTTTTTCCTGAGTAGAAAACACTTCTGGGATCTGCAGCTTCATTATAATCATCCAGTGCACCATCCCTGCTCACCATTGGAAATCACAACATTCTTAAACTATGGAAATGATAAAATCAGGCAGGAGAAGCACAGAACTGGTRACACTTTGTAAAATATGACCTTCAGGTAACAGTCCTCGCAAAACAAAGGACAACTTTGTTATGGCAATGGTTTAGTGACCACTTGGAAAGAATTTATGATAAATAAGGGAATGGAAATAGCTTGCAGTAACAGAACAATGCAYGAGCAATAAGTGAAGATATGCTGCGTATTTCCTTTATGGAGACTTTGAGAAGGGCAACATCATAGTATTTCCACAACAGTTCAAAACATAAAAAAATAATGGTGTTTTATCCTACTTTTTGTCAAGAACATTTATAAGCTGGAATRTGAATGCTTAGGTGAATCCCTTGGGATTTTGATTGAAAAGATCTTCCCATGTTTCATTTTCTAGGAAAGTGTCATGTACAAGACCCTCTGTGAAATGTTAAATTCAGCAGGGATTGACAAGATAATACGAGTGGAACCAGTGTTCAAATATGGCAGAGCTGTGAGCGCTGCCAACATCCCACAGCCACTAAACAGAAAAAATATCAGGGTGATTTGTAGTGTTGATGAAAGGACATCCATAATTCCTGGAAAGGGGAAGGAAATGTTTGTTTTCTTATCATTTGGGTGTGATCTGTGTCTGGGTGCTTGAGATGTGGACATGATTATCGAGGGAGTTCCTGGCTGGGGTTTTCTTTGTCAAGAGGAACGCTTGAGAATTCATGGAAAACATGACAGGGAAGCAAGTGAAGAAAACAGTGGGTCCAGAGATGGATTGAAGACTCTCCAGACATCTCAGAGTTTGCAGATTCCTGATGAACAGAAGAGTCAGCAGTGCAGAGCTGCTCTGGAGGACCAACTACACAAGCTTAAAGTTCAGTCAGACACACCTGAATAGGAAAACACAGACAGACAAACAGGCTTGGTGCCTGATGTGTTGGAAAGAGAGAAAATTGAATGGCAAGGAAGCACATTGTGCCCTG
>NW_026623624.1:594989-608219 GCF_030028575.1 Malurus melanocephalus
GGAAGGAAGGAAGGAAGGAAGGAAGGAAGGAAGGAAGGAAGGAAGGAAGGAAGGAAGGAAGGAAGGAAGGAAGGAAGGAAGGAAGGAAGGAAATGAGAGCTGCTGATCAGGAAGCCGTAAAATTGTCCTACTCAGTTTGCTTTTTGCTCAAAGCTGGTCAACAAGAGAACACTTAGGACAGGACAAGGCTTGCAAGGAAGAATCTCAATGGAGGTGRGCACCACAGGGGTGGATTTTCTCCKGGTTTTGAGRGGAAAAAAACAGAGAACATGCAGSYAAGAGATCCTCTAGCAACATGTACTGCATTAGGTCGGAGAGAAAATAAGTGAAATGGAATGTGTCCTTTAGGAAAGATGATCTGCTAAGCCATACTGGGTCTGGGGAAGTTTTTAGCAGTATAGTAGTGTCACTGCAGTCTCCTGAAGTTTGGTAATTTCATGCAGCAAGGTTTACCCACCAAATTTAGCCATCTTTGGCACTTGGCTGTAACTGAGCAGGACTATGGGAACCACACTATGCATTTCTCCAGCTGCTGGGTCACTGCCTGTGACTATCTCATGCCTAATGGCCACTGAGACTCTGTAGCACCACACCACAACCTAGAGCTGACAATTCCAGGATTACAGTACCATGTAGGCTTCAGGCTAGGTCTTGTGAAACCAGCACTTCTTGCAATTGCCAGCACCTAGAGCCCAGAGTGCTGCTGAGCTTGGCCTTTGCCTGTGTCTRTCTCTCCATGAATCCTTAAATCTCCAGAGGCTTTGTTAGTGAGGTGTGCCTTTGTTTTTTTGCTGGTCAAAATGCCAGCATATTACATTAATTTATCTCTGGGGCTGTAGAAAAGTCTAAAAGCACTAAGTACAGCTAGAGTTTGAGTATCTTTTATTTTTTTTTTTTAATACCTGTATTAGTAATTGTTATTTAATCCCATTCTTTGCTGCCCATGGGACTGGCAATGATGGAAACTTGATTTGATATGTTTAAACCACATGCAGTGCTAAAATTCAGATTCAGAGACTTGTGGTCACGTCAGCTACACCTTGTTTTACAGACTTACTCAGTGTGCAGGATCACCTCTCTTTTGTGGCATCTTCAGGTACAATTAATTTAGGGAATTATCTGGGACAGGTGGATTGTTTCCTCAAGTCAGCAGAGAGAAATCTGTATTGTTGGAGACCTGTTCTTGCTACATCACCAACACAGGCTCTTTGACTTTACTCTGCTGCAAGTGGCCTCCCTCAAAGGCTTTGTTCATTGTTTGTSATTTGCCACTTCTGTGAAAGGATTTTTTTATCTTCTTTGAACACTACATGATCTTTTGTCCTTCCAAAAGTTTTCACTGACCATAGGGGCTCCCATCCCTCCCTCCCATCTGGCATGTCCATAGTCCAGATCTGGACTCTSTGCAGTTTTTGTGTCAAGCTGTGTTACCTGTGAAGGGATGGGGTCATTACTTCATCCCAGGAGAAAGAACAATTCTTCCTAAATTAAAGTATTTCTGTTTAATTATGGGACACATTAAGGCACAGCACTTCCCCTTTTATTCCCTGRTGGCTTGGACAGATATTTGTCTTCCCCACGTATTAACATGCGTGATCCTCACCCTCAGGTGTCCAACAGCCCTGTTTGGACCCTCCTCTCGCAGCCCAGCCAGGCAATGATTGTGAGGAATTAGAGAGGCCTTCCATGGCCTGTGCCCCAGGGCATCCTTAAACAAATCCCATCTTTCTAATGGAATGAGAAATGGGCACACAAATCCTCCCAGCCCACCACCCCTCCTGCCTTGCCCAACTGAAAAAGGTGCTACAAGGTGCCTGMCCCAGCCCAACCCACAATATCCCACTCCTTTCCTCTCATCCAGCACTAATATAGGAGTGGTAGTGCTGGTGATGAATTTTTTTTGTCAGACATCAACTATTTCCTAGAATAAAAAGATGCATGTAAGCCAGTGTCAATAGATTTCAGGTGACTGCTTGGAYATATGCAAATTTTACATGAAAGTAAAAGCAGATCCAAACAAAATGTAAGGGAATAATGAGACAAAGAATAATTCTTTGCCACAATAGAATTATAACAATAACATAACTTAGAGCATGGATTAGTCTAAATTAAATTATTATTCTAAATATAGTTTTGAATAACAGTCTTAAAGAATTCCACATAAATTGACATGAGTGTGACAAGTGCTTTGTAGCCAGCATAGCTGAAAGCCGTTTGTCAGAATGATTTTGGATAAAGAAAAGGGRTTTGAATAAATAATTCACTTCTATCTGACCCTAAAATAACTTCCCCTTTTCACATTTCCCAGACTTTTTGATAGAATRGATTAAATTGCCCAGATCTCTAAGGTTGATTCCTTGATCAGCCACTGGGCTGTGCTGTTACTCTACATTTCAAGGTTTCATCTGTTATAGACCAGCTTCCAGCACATTGCTCAGAAGAGCTACTACTGCTCGTGGCAATTCAAATTGTTCAGTAACTGAAGAATCTGGTCAATAATTAATGCCACAATAGCAAATAATGAGCTGAATTTTAGCTCAGTCACAWTTTTTGTTTTCTTTGTGTACCTGTAAATGTGTACAATAAACCAATTACTCTTGGATCAAAATAGTTTCCAGGCACATTAGAAATATCTAGTGATGCAGATTAGTTGTAATTGAATGTTGCAGTCCAGCTACCAGCCTCTTTGCAACCAGATGCTCTGTTCTATAYTGGCAAATGGAAAATTTAATCCAAATTAAGGAAAACAAAAAGGGAAGGCTTAGCTTCAGTCTARACTTTGGTCTATTTTTTTCACAGTGCTGTCTCTTGCAGTTGATCTCAACCAGCCATCATCCAGGTTCATCTGGATGTATGTATGGCTTGGTTTTTATAGGTGTTGCTCCAGAAAAGTAAGCGGCAGTCAATATACTGAAATATTAATAATATTTTAGCCAGAGCAGAGCTATCAAGCAGGTGGAAGCATCCCGCTCCTCTCTGGCAGCCTGCTTGGTCCTTTTGATGTTCAAGGTTGCACAGTGTATTGCTTTTCTCTTTTATTTTCTTTATTTTATTTTATTTTATTTTTTAAAAATTTTTGGTGATCAAGATGATAAAGACTCCCTGTGTGTGCTCACTGGCTGTAACCTTTGTCAGCCACTCAGCTCTAGATTYTGTTCCAGGATAAATTCCTGGAAATTCTGTCTGTGCTTTACATGAAAGTATGCTTTATTTGCCAATATACTTTCTTCTCTTTCTCAGGTTACCCACAATTTTAAAATACAGAGGAAGTCTTCTTATCAGACCCATGTAATGCACCAAATCTGCTTGACTGTGGCAGCAYTAAATCAGGAAACAAACTTCACATTCCTGAAATACATCTCTGACGACCAGAATGGCCGTGCTGTTATTCTTTGTGTTTTATATTGTGACAAGGCTGCTCATCACAGACTGAGATCACATCGTGCACAAACTGTAAAACACAAAACCAGACAGCAATGGCCAAAAACTGCCAATGTCTAAGTAGCTTCCCCAGGCAATTTGTACTGTGGTTAGTACATCTTCTATAGGGTCTTCAGGTTAAGGAATTCAAAGAATGACCCATCCCAGGTAGTATTTCTACCTATTCCCTCCATGACATTCAAATAATGTTTGAAAACTTGTTTTTTTCACTGATCAAGCCACAGAGGTTACGCAGCCACTTGAAGTTCCAAGACTGTTCAATCTAATATCTCTTGGGAACATTACATTTGCTGTAATATCTTGCAAATGGCTTTAATTTTAATGCACAGCTTGATCCATAATTAGTTAACAAGTCTCTCTTGAGCCGGCTGTGACAATTGTTACTAATTTTTAGCAGCATATTTATAGAGCTGGTCACTAAGATATATGTAGTCCCTCATCCTTTTTCTGCTGTCCTGGAGCATGTAATTATTTCACTGGRTCTTGGGACATAGCTGAAAATAACTCCCTAAATACATTATTAATAACACAGTCACTGTTAAAATAAATTTCAAAAATAACTCATTTACCCTTTTTTCCGTTAGCAACTTTTATTTAGTTTGTATTACACAAGCTCTGAAGAGTGGAATGTGATATTTGGAGCTTTCTTTATAGTTGTTTCCATATTTGGGTTCTCCAAAAATATTTAATTCAGGCTGCAAACATACTTTTCAGAGGCAAACAAATTACTTCTCTCACTRTACTATTGATTTTTCCCTGATTCCTGTGATTTTCCTGATTTTCCCTGATATTGCTAWAGATTTTTGCATGGGCCTGATTTTGACCCTTGGCCTGATAAAATAATGATTTGATGTACTTTGGGCACAGATGTTTTGACACAYCTTTGGAGTTCTGGAAGAGAGAAGTTGCCCCTGGGAGCAGATGAGGTGGGCACAGTGGAGCATCTTTCTCCTGGGGGTGGAAGCATTCTGGTGCAAGCAGTTTGTGCAAGATCCCTCCCTGCAGGGCCAGCTCTCTGTCCTCTGGAGGAGGCTTTAGCATCCCTCACTCACAGACKTTTGCCTTCACACCCTTAACAGGATTTTTAGAGGGTCGGCCACACTCGCCAAGGGGTGCTGTCCCAAGGGATGTGGCTCTTGGAAGTTCATCACCCTGAGCTGCCAGCTGGAAAGCAGCTTATTATTAAACTGCCTCCCTCTTCCAGGCAAATAAAAAGCCTGATTTCTTGCTTTTAATCCTTTTTTCACCCTTTCCTGAAAATAAATTAGATATTTGAGTTGCCACAGGGTCTTCCATCAAGGACTGATCCTGCCACCAAAAGGACACTAACTGCTYCTCTCCTTTGTTCCCCTTCCTTTCTGTATCAGGACACACAGCCAGATGTGGCCTTGCCCTCCAGAAGGCACCTGCTCCCTCTATGATATCACAGGGCAACATCCCAAATATCTCAGGCAACTGAGATTCCAGGTGATCTACCAATTTCCTAGGAATGAATATCCTGGTCAGTGGTGTAGCAGAAGTTGATGAAATAAACTTCTCTTGGATGCTGATTTCATGGAAGACCTGAAGGATGTCGCAGTGAGAGGCAAGAAAAGAGTTTCCAGGCACTTTTTTATGCAGCACAGTCAGAGGTATGCTACTTAGACTGCAACTTTCATCTCTGCTGAGTGCTTTCCAATGCCCTTGCCCGAGTGGAAACTTCTCCCCTCCTCAGCCATCCACCTCCTCATAAAACACTAATTCTAACTTGGAAACAAGCTCGAGTACCTCTCATAAACAGAGCCTGTGACAGTGTGTTTTGTGAAGAACACACAAAGTGTGAGTCAGACAAAGCTGGGAAAACAAGGGGTTTGCAGGAGGACCAAGTACGGGCAGAGATGTTGGATGCTTGAAGGAGGACGTCACTGTCAGAGATTCTCTGCTTTRGAGTGCAGTTATCATCTGGAAAGTGTAAAAGTGACATCCTGGTATGCCACATTTATTCCTCCTCCGCAATTTCTATTCCAAATTCACTCAGTCTTCAAGTCAATASCATGTTTTTTGCTCTGACTGCCAGCACAGCTAGCTCAGCCTGTTACCTGAGAATCAAGCTGTGCTCTTTCTGCTTATTAAAACATTGCCAACTGCAAAGCTTCTGGAATCAGACATTAGCTGGCACTGCAGTGGGAGAGGCAGGACATCTGAGCACAACATGCTCAGCACATCCCAGCTACAGGAATGAGACAGGGAGAAAAAACCCAACTGGTCCTTAAACTCGGCACATGTGCCTCAGAAACCCTCAGAAAATACCTCCATGCAACACCTAGGTGCCATTTTTATGCAGTTACTTGTCTGGCTGTCACTGCATTTCATGATGGAGCAGCTAAACAGGGAGCCAAATAGCCCCTTACTCAAGYGCCAGCTGCGCTGGATTTCCAAAGGATCCATTACAGAAAAAAAGGTGATAAAAACATGCAGCCAGGATTTATTTACTATTGACTCGTCATCTCTAAACTGCCACACTTCCTGCAGCATGTAAACCTGGCCAAGGTGTGCTCACTCCTTTTCATACACAGTTTAGCTGCTGAGAGATTTAAGCAGTGTCTTAGYAAAGGAATTAATTTCTGTGTAAAAGGAGGAAGTGAGAAATGACAAGTGAACAAAAACATTAAATAGTTCAGAGCCTGTGCTGGATTCAGAAGAGCATGACAAAGTCCACATGCTTGTTGGGAGCTCAGCTGACACCCGTGAAGTCCCAGTGTCTGCAAAGCAGGCAGGAGCTCTCAGGAGGGCTCTCCAGCACCAGAGCTGCTCATCCCATCTGGAAAAACTGCAGGCTGGAGTCGTCACTGCTTTGCACCCTGTGTTACCACTTATCTCTGCAAGGACTGAGAGCAGAGAAGGTGCAAAATGCTGGAGGATTACAACATGTCAGCRCCTCCTTTCTCACACAGGCACAGAAATGGGTAATGAACTGAGAGCTGCTCAGCCTGATTCTCATCCCAGAAGCTTTCTGGATGTGTAGAAAACACCTGCTTTCCTCAGGGGCAATATGGCTGCTGCAGGCAGCAGATGAACTGCCTGAGACAACTTTCTTGGGTTGAGTTCAAAACACGTTGGAGTAGTGAGTTGTTTGGGATCTTAATTTCTCCCAGCTGAAGACTGCCCAGCTGACAGGTCCACTGCCTGGAAAAYTGGAGTCTGATGATCTGGTAGCTGTGAATTACCTGCTCTTCTGGTGGTCTCCAAAGGAAGGTTAGAGTTTGCACATAGAGGATGTGGCTCCTGGCTGCTCACTGAGAGCCCACGAGCTGTGGCATCACACAAACTGTATCAGTCAGTTTGGGGTGCCTGAATCACACAAGGCTCACACAAAGACTGAAGTTGGACAGGACATTTGCAGGTTGTTTGGTTCAACCCCTGAGCTCCAGCAGAGCCACTCAGAACTGCTTGCCCAGGCAGCTTTTGAATRTCTATAAGATTAGAGACTCCACGRCCTCCCTGGACAACCTGTGCYGGTTCTCAGTCTCAGTAAAAAGTGTTTCCTGAAGTTCAGAGGGAACGTGATGCATTTTAGTTTGTGCCCAGTGCCTCTGTCAGTTAAAGACACCGTATGTAGCGGTCTGCAGTGAATCAAGCCAAAAAGAACTAATTCCTGAATTTCATGCTACTGTCCAACTGAAGTGTGTAGCACAGGACACTCTCTGGCAAAATTCTTTGGTTTGCCTCAGGGAAAGGAAGATGTGAATCTTGCAGTTCATGCTGATCCGTGCCCAGCACCATCAGCCACTTGTGGATGCATCATTTGGCACTGGACATGTCTTTAATTTGAAAAGTGTGAAATGTTGCCTTCAGTCAACTTGACAAGTGTTTTTCAAGAATTTAGTCTTCAAACCCACAAATCTCAGCAGCAAGTACCACACAATTCTTTACACTTGGACAGTGAGTAGGACTTGCTGTTTTTAATTATTTTTTTAACATTTTCTGAGGTCCCGTTCTTTAAATAGCTGCCACAACTACCTAATTTTTCCACCATAATATTGTCAGAGGTTGTTTATCTATTTTAATTAATTTATTTATGTATTTTTATTATTTAATTGTTTCTTTTCGGCTGAATGGTGGAAGATAATAGCCATGTCACAGTGATACAGTGCTAATTCCAGGCACCAGCCCTGGTGATGTGTCACAGCAGACAGAACATTGGCAGTRGCCATGTCCCAGGGTGTGTTGGTGATGTGGATGGCACAGTTTGGGTATGAAAAGGGCTGATCCAGGCCAGACTGGCAGATGAGAGGCCAGGTGACCGAGGGCTGTGAGGGGTGGCAGGGGTGAGATGGCTCCTCCTCTGTTGCTTCTCCTGTCTGTTACAGCTGGACAGCTGGACAGGGCCAGACCATGGAATGCGTCTCTTTTCCTCTTCCCTTTTCCTCTTCCCTTTTCCTCTTCCCTTTTCCTCTTCCCTTTTCCTCTTCCCTTTTCCTCTTCCCTTTTCCTCTCCTCTCCTCTCCTCTCCTCTCCTCTCCTTTTCTTCTCTCTCTTCCTTCTCCCACACCCAGAGATGTGTCAGAGCTGCAGGACAGAGCCCCAGCCTACACCCTCTTTTGGTCTTACAGGGATCCAGCCATGGCAAACCCACAGGTCCTTTTCCTCCAGGTAGCCAAGGGCTGGGCCACACAGGAGTTCCCATCACCAGCCTTAATGTCCCAATCACAGCAGGGAAGATGCTGGTGGTGGCCTTCATTGCAGTGGGGCTGGTGACAGGGCTGGGCTTGGACATTTCCATCAGGGAAGTGTGGGTTGGAATCTTGATCTGAGTCTGGGAGAGCCCCAGTCAGGAAGTCAGGGGCTGCTCCATTCTTTGATGTTCCTGTCTGACAGCCAAATCCCTGGAAAGGGACACGACCGGTGCATGGCACACACCCAGCCTGTTCTTCCTCTAACATTCAGAGAGTGTGAAACTTTCAACAAGGGACTTTCTACAAGAACWTCGAGCTAAAGAAAAGGAAATGGACTTATCCCTGGTCTATCTCATTATGGTCCTACAGGCTGCTGGAGGCTCTCTATGGCTGTGAACATAGGGAATTCCACACCACCCACTGCCTTTGTATCCCATTGTGGTCCTACAAGCAGCTGGAAGTCCCCATAGCCATGGATTAAGGGATTTCCACATTACCCTATCATAACCCTACAGGCAGCTGGAAGTCCCCATAGCCATGGATTAAGGGATTTCCACATTACCCTATCATAACCCTACAGGCAGCTGGAAGCCCCCCATAGCCATGGAGAAAGGAGCTCAGCACCACCCACCATCCTGTGTGAGTCTTACCTAAAAATAAATATTGAGATTGATGAACTCATTGGCTGGTTTGAATGATGAGAATATTGAGAATGATGAACTCATTCTGGTTTGTGCTGCCATTTTAGGGAAATATTTTGGGACCTCTACTTTTGCAAAAGTGAACCTCAATATCTCAGGAAAARAGCTCTCATTGAGAGGTTTTTCCAGACAGACCATCTCTCTGACAACAAGGACTCACTTTGTTGTGGCTCTTGGCACATGTCCCATTTCAATTTTTGGAAACACTGCCCAGACTTTCACCATTATTCCAATTCTCCTTTCAGGGAGCATCTTTTGTTACCTCATAGCAAAACTGCTTTTCCTCACATAAGGCTGGAGTCCCTGCCCTGCCTTYCCCACTACATAAAAAGCATGACACAAAAGGGAATGGCAAAAGAGCACCACAGAAGCCCTCATTGCTCCATCTCCCCCTACTCATTCCTCTTCAGCTGCAGAAGGACAACAGAACACCTTGTTCTGCACTAGAAATGCTGGGAAAAAGGGCAGGCTGGTTTCCCTGTGATGAAAACAGCCACCTTAAAATCCCAAATAGCCAGTGGGGATGAGATATGCTTTTGAGGACACTCTGGCAGCTCAGCATGGAGGCTTTGAGTGTGCTGTTTCATCCCAGGCACTCGGGGCATGCAGTGCACTCCTGTTTGCACAAATACCTCACTTCTTTATTTTTCTGAAAAAATCATTAAAAATGCAGAGAAAAAGCAACACAGCAGGGAGACCCTTTGGGAGAGCAGCCCCTTGGGTTTGCAGTGTGGGGTTAGACCCAGTTGTGAGGCAGTTTGGTGCAGGAGGGCCATCAGTGAGCAGGTAGGCTGTGACACTCAGCAGTTTTGGTCTGCTTTGGGCACAGCAGCCACCTGAGTGTGCCAAAGTGCTTGTTTGTCCCATGGTCTGCTGCATTCCTGGCCAGAAAGCCCCTAGGCTCATCCTCTTCCCATAATCTTTGGGAAGTCTGCCTGGAAACAGAAAATGAGCAGGCTGTTTTGTTCTTCTTGCACAAATGCAGACCGAAAATTACTTTCTTGCATGAGCAAGCTCTGGAGTGGAACTGGAGCAACTTATCCAGGGAACAACTGTTCCCTGCTCCCAGCTCGCAGGGTTTCCAAAAGCAGCAGATTCCCACTTCCAACCACACTGGGATGGACAGTACACAAGAGGTCAAGAAGTGTGTGTTTTCTAAATGAGTCAGGAAAGGAGAAAATGAATGGRAAAATAATTGCAGGGCTCAGTAACATGTTGAATATGTCAGGAGCAAAGGATGTGGAAGTGAACAGAAGCAAACAGAAGGACAAGGCTGGAGACATGGACATCCTGCTGTGGATCACAACAGAATCTGCCTTCTGGGGCAGACTGTAAGTGGAGTGTGGAAATTGAAGTACTGCCTGTCCTTCCTGAGCTCTTCACAGGATGGAATGCACAAGGAGGGTTATGAACATCCAGGCAGCGTTTCCCAGAGCCCAGCCTGTCTGCTGAAGGCTGAACGAAAATGACTCAAACAAAAGAACAGGCAGGATTACACAGCACTGAGTGCTGACACCATCCCGACTGCTGGTGCACTCCCTTGCCATGGGTGATGGAGCACGATATTAACACCAAATATCGGGGTCCTCTGCTCCCAAAGCCGTGTTCCTGTGTATCCCGTCCAAATTCAAGTCCTGCCCCTGTGAAGCAGAGTCACTAAAAGGCAACAGGTCTTGCTGGGCTTGCTGAGTAAAGAGGCCCTCCTTACTCTTCATAAAATGGTAAATTATGTAGTTTGATGTTGTGGTTACGCTGGTGTTGAGGACCTTGGTGCCTCCTTCCCAGCTCTGACATGGTTGGTGTTTGCAAAGGAGATAGAAAGAGATGGAGAAGATAATTTGCTGATTTAAATGGTGTTGCTTTGGTGCCTAACCCTTGCAATGAACAGTTACTTGAAAATTGGATTCTTTCCTTTGTGTTCTTTTTTTTTATCCTGTTTCAGGCACTCCATATATAAAGGTATCTGTCTTCGTATGAAAGAAAGTGAAAAGATTAATTTGTTAAGTCAAATATTCATGACTCCCAGAGAAGGGAGAGGAAGTCACCTGAAGATCATTTATTACAGGAAAGTAGCTGAGGTTCCTCTGGAGAAAGGCACAACTGCCAATCTGTGGCACAGAGGATTTTTGACAAGGGATGAGTTCATGTCCTGTCCTCCCTGTCACACACCTGGAATTAAGATCATGGACAGGTGACAGCCCCGTCACACAAAGGCTCATTTTCCATTGATTTCAGTGGCTGCTGTTACAAATCTTGGGGTCAGAYTATCCACAGAAAATCCCAAGCCATCCCTATAATGGCTGTGATAAGGCATTGTGATAAGGTAGATGGTTAAACGACCTCACGTCCTTCTGGGGAAACACAGGCAACTTTGCAAAGTCAAAAGGACTTTGCTGATCGACACTGGCCCAACAGCCAGCTTCAGAGTGCTGTRCAGGGGATTTTCCATTTGGCTTAAACTGGAAAAGTAAACTAATTAGGGGAATGAATGTTTCCGGCTGYGACAATATCCACCGCTGGAGTGCGTGTGGCCAGTGAACTATTAAGTACAGCATATCTTTAGCATCCCAGGAGACAATAACTTATCCTGGGTGGCAGCTAATCATTGCTACCTCAGCTCTGCCCGCTCAGGGCCTTTGAGTGGAGTTCCACCCACTCATAATCAGGCCATTCATGYTCAGTCGTGCATGCAGCCTTCTCCAAACAGACACGGTGCCGCTAATCACCACCTCTGCTCTCGCTTAGGCTGCCATGTGGAGTGTGATTCAAGGCTAAAACAGATCTCAGCAGCACAAGGAGCCTGTCCTGTAGTGCCTCTCATTGAGCATGGCAGCTCCCTGCTCTGATCATTCATATGGGCAGAGTGACCCTGGCTCCGCGCACGCTGCTGCTGTGGCGTGGGCTGGCAGCTGCACGGGACCACTCTGAGAGCTGCAAAAACACCATGCACAAAGGGTGAAGAGTTTTGTAGGCACTGAAATGTCTTGTGAAAACAGGCTGTGGAAATAGACAGTTTTCAAAGCTTTGCCTTAAATTCTGATTTTCACAGGGGAAAATCAGATGGCCTGGGATGGCCTGGCAGATTGGCTCTTGGCTCAGAGCTGGTCCTGCAGAGCCAGGGCTGATCCATGCAAAGTCACTTGTGTGACATCCCAGACCTCTGAGCTTCAGCCTGATGCTCGGTATTCCCTGTAGTGATGCCTGAAACAGGCGTGATGCTTCCAGGGCAAAGAACACCAGGTCTCTTCCAACAGCATTTTACCAATATTGTTTGTGTCTTTTGGCTCAGGAGGGAGGAACGTGCAGATATTGTCACCAAAGCTTTAAACTGAACTTCCTTCTTCTTTCACATATTCAGGCACCTCTCTTCTTCCCTCTCCACAGGCCATAGCCTGAAATCTGGTTTTATTCTGAGGGCTAGGAGGCATTTTCTGGACTTTTCATCTTTTATTTAAGGCTGGAGTAAGGTTTTTCATGCAGGACTGGCCAACATGTCTCTGATGATCCACTGTASCTCAGCACCAAGGATGTGTTTCTCAGTCCCTGGACCTTGGCAKTGTTACCTGCAATTCCCAAATCTTGTTGGTGACAAAGGTAGTAATGTCCTGGAGGGGCTAGTGAAATATTTAGATTTTTTTTGGTAGTTTCTCTTAGRTGTTTCTATTTCAGTGGTCTTCATTTTCCTTGGGCATGTCTATACAGAGAAAATCAGGAAAGTTGATTTAAATTAACTAAAGGCAGGAGTTTAAAATGAATTAAGTAAATTGTATTAAACCTTCCGTTTCACAAGTAAAGTGGCCTTAATATGACTTAGCCTTGGAAGAGAAGTAAACCAAATCAAATCAAAGCCACTTTAATTCTGACAGTTCCCACAAAGGGCTTTAATTAATGCAGTTTAACTAATCCACTTAAAAATTCAGATCAACTTTTCTGAGCAGATTCGTGTAAACAAGCTCTTACAACTGCTCTGCCTGAAATCATTTAGCTTGGCTGGATAATTTTCCCTCAGAAAGTAAATCTACACTAGACTAAGGTGGAAGTCCCACCACGGGGTCTCCACTTGGGTGACTCTATCAGCTGGAAAAGCTGGATGAATATAAATCCAGGGTAACTTAGCTCTTTGAAATGCCATCTAGGTCCAAGCTACTGTGTTTCCATACCTTTACACACACACAGAAATGAGTCTGCCTCATTGCTTTAGGAAAGAGAAGATGAGAGCACACAGCTCCATGTCCCTTCCTCGGTTAGCACAGGGCTCAGCTGCATTGGTGTAATTTTCATTGTGCTCCAGCAAGTCCTTACACTGCAGGCAGGCAGGCTGCAGCCCAGCTGGGATTTCTTTTTGGTGTTTTGAGACCTATATTAGCACAAAACTCATTTCCTTTCATGGGCCTTGGAATGGTAGAAATTAGGGCATGTAGTGATTCTGACTT
>NW_026623624.1:608239-610960 GCF_030028575.1 Malurus melanocephalus
TTTTTTTTTTTTTTTTTTTTTTTTTTTTTTTTTTTTTTGAAGCATACCTTTTATTTGTCCAGGCTCACTTCTGGCTGGGTCACAGCAAGAGGGATGACTTACAAAAAACAAAAATCACAGACAGCATCGGCCAAGGGGGAAAAAAAAAAAGGCTATTTCAGCCAAAACAGACGTTTAGTCAATTTGAAGTATATCTCATCAGTGTGCACATCAATCTGCCCCATTAAATACTGCGTCCTTTAATTCCCTCCTTTAATTCCTTCTGCCTTTATGAACAATTCCCTTTGTAGCTGAAATGCCCAATGAAGGTAGTGCAGCCTCTTTTTCAGCAGCAATATGGATGTTTGACTTTCTCAATTAACTGAAAGTCCTTCAGCAGGGGGTTCCCTGAGGCACAAAGCATTCCTTGGCTGGTGACCCTCATTCCCTGTGCTGCTTTACCCTGGCAGGAGCAGCAAAGCACAGGCTTTCCACCAGGGTTTCTTCACTTTTCCCAAAACTTGCCAGTCTGACAGCTTGAAACATCATCTGCTTTTTGTGGGGGGAATAATCTGGATATTTCAAWGTGCTGTTCTCACTGCACAGTGCCCCAGAGCAATCTGTGCTGTGCTCCYCCTTCTCTTACAACTCTCCTGGATCATGTTTTATGGTCCCTGCATGCTGACAAGCTCCACTGCCTTGGTCTGGCGAAGGGGAGACACCCTGACTGCACTTAGCAGAGCTCTCACTTTTCATCATATTTATTAGGCTGCATCTTTGCAGAAARAATCCCTCCAAAATAACTCAGGCAACTGCAACGATCCAGCAGCATTGTACACAAAATATTCACTGTGAAAAAAGTGTCAGCATCACCTTCACTGGATCAAAAGTCATGTCAGAGAAGATATCAAAGCATGAAAATCTGCTTGCATAAAAAAGCCAAAAGCCTGAAGCCATCCCAAGCACSTTCAAACGATCCGGGAGTCTCACACGGAGCTGCTGCACAGTGCGGATGGATCAAGGGGTAACACGATTTCCAGCCAAACTCCTTCAGCTGCTGCCATCTTCTCCAGAAGTTGTTTTCAAACTGTGCAAACTTTAACTTTTTTTTGGGAAAAAGCCATTGCACAGTGTTGGAAATCCAGCTTGATTCAAAATCTCAGTGCCTGTCAGGTTCCTTTATGGCAGCAAATCTGGAGTCATCCATCCCATCCAAGTCACAGATAAAATCTGTGAGGGAACTTTTTCTGCTTAGATTTTGCAGGTTTGGGAGCAGCTGGCTCTGGGGATGGCTAATGGGGACACAGGCTTCCAGCTCAACATTGTAGCTCAGGTGTACTTGGGCAGCAGGAACCTGCAAGTCACTCGGTCTGATGGAGGTTCTCATTTATTCACAGAAACACCTGCCACACACCAAACCCTGAAAAAAGCATGATTTTTTTCACTTTTCCCCCTAAAGAATTCGCAGTCTAACAGACAAGTTGCACTTCAGGCATCTTTAAAACAACTTTCCCATGGAACCAATTTGATTCACTTCATGTGAAACARCACTGAGGGCTGGTGAGTCCAGCAGAGAGAAGCTCCTCTCACCCTTCCTCCTGGAGGCTCTGCCCCCATGGAATAGACCCAGAGGGCTGTGGATGAAGTGGGAACCAGTTTGCTACACAGTCCTGCACTTAATGAACAACTTGGGAAAAAATGAAACAGAATTCTGCTGTTTGCACTACTGCAGTTGAATATTTGCATTGTCATTTTTCTTCCTTGGATATTAATGCAGGAGGATAATTTGTAGGGAAACCCAGGGGATCCTGATCACACAGTCACTCCAGATGTTTTGTGCACAGAGCACAGTGCCTGTGCAGAAGTCTTCCAGCAGCTGGAGCAAAAAGCATCTTCTGCAGCTCCATAATAAGGAAAACATCCTGTGTCTCCTCCTTGCACTATTTATCTGCTCCCAGTAGGACTGTGAAGCAGGAGCCCTATGCAAACACAAAGACAGAAAGAGGGGAAACAACTAACTCGTGCCACTGAGGAGGGACACAGCTGTCACCAGTCCTGCCCGTCTGTTATCCCCACTAAATCTTCTTCACCCACTAAGGCATTTGGGTGTGTTTTGSTCCAAGAAAACCCCAGTGTTTACAGTTATGGAGACTAAGAACAGAAAAGCTAAATCTAATATTTCTACAAATTTGATTCTTCAGTGCTGTTGGAAGGCAGAAAAGGCATTAATCACTGATATTCCATAAGATTGGTGTTGGTGCATTGTTTTTTGGGGATGTAGGAGCCCCCATCACTGTGTCAGTCCTTTCCTGTTGTCCTCTGCACCTCCACAAACCTCAACAGCTGCTTCTCTCCCTGTTGCAAAGGACACAGATGAAGTAGTGTATGTACTTCTGAAATGGGGACTCAGCATGTTTTTTCAGTTTATCTTGTAGCCTGAAGGGCTCTGTCTCTTTGCACTTGCTGTTGGTTTTCCTGCCTCACTGTCCCTTAGGTATCTCTCCCATACATTTTTTTTTGTATCTCTCCAATTTTATTTGTCTTTGCTGAGAGCTCCATACTCTGTTGTGTCAGTTTATTTCCCTCTGTATAAGCACTCATTATAGTCTAATTTCCTCTTGTTACTTTAAATTGCCCATCTCCCCATCTCCCTATACCATGTTTTMAACCTATTTTATCTGCAGTATCAATCTACTACTATTCCTGTTATACCTGAGACCCTCTGAAAATTTCTTCAGATTT
>NW_026623624.1:611037-615101 GCF_030028575.1 Malurus melanocephalus
TTTTTTTTTTTTTTTTTTTTTTTTTTTTTTTAAGGAACAAAGCTGATAGCCATAATGTTATACTTGATAAATCTCATATAAAAGAATGTGGATTTTTGCACATGTCAATAATAGAAACAGTACATCTGATAATCCCACTGCTGGTGTCCTGTCTCCTATCCAGCATTGCTAGGCAATCCAAACTGCTGAGGAGAGTCACACTGTTGGAAAGCCTAATTTTGAATTTCAGACCTTGAAGTCTAAATTCTATTTGATATTATTTATGAGATCTTAYTATATGCCTTACAAATACACAGATTATGGCCAGTCATTAATGAAAACCAAACCTTTATTTAATCCATGAGTAGTTGGCTGAATAGTAATACCTGGATTTTGGGGCATGTAATATTTATTATTTTTCCATATGAATAAGAATGTTCCAGCATTCCAATCTTAGACTGAGAGCAGCATAAAATAACTCTGTCATGAACAAAGCAAATATAAGCAGTTTCCAACAGCCTTGAATTTGGGATTACTCACTGAAAATTTTTAATAAGTGTGACTATATTTGGAAATTTTTATGTCTGAACATTTGCACTTCCACAATTCGTACATGCACATTTAACTTATTACTGTATTTTAAAGAACATATTAAAAACATTTCCAGTGAGTAATCCTCCTAAAAAATCTCCTAATGGGTGTCTATGGAGAAAAAAAAAATTGAGTAAAAATTTGGGAAGATGGGCAAAAGTCATCATACTCTCTTGTTCCRGGGCATTGTAGGGACTTCCCCACAGGAATTGTGGGGAAAAATCTTGACAGGGTATTTTGATTGATCTGATTGGGCAGTATATTTTTTTGGGTCAAGCTAAAATAAACTGCTATCTTTTTTTCTGTGTTTTCAAAAGCTCTCATTTAGATTTGAATGGGTGTTTTGTTCAACCTGAAACAGATCATTTTGCTTGGAGGCCTTTTTTTTTTTTTTTTTTTTTTTTTTTTTTTTTTTTTTTTTAAGAAAAAAGAAACCTAGAGCTATAAAAACAAGGAGGTAGAAACAGCCCAAACTTGAAGTGATCTGAGACAGCTCCCTTCAGATCTCTACTTGATCAGAGAAATTGAAAACCAGTTATGGAGGAAATAATGGGAGTCAGTTCAGTTTGGTGAGTGGCTCCTCAYTGGGTAAAATTTCTCCTCCTGGCTGTCTCCCAATGGATACTAAAGTCAGGAGCTGAGATGCACTCAAGAAGARCCTGCAGCCTGATGTGAGGGAGCCCTCTGGGAGAAGGAAAATGGGGATGCAGAGCCCAGTTCTGGCTGAATTCGGGAGCAACAGTGACCCCACAGCAACTTTCACTGATTTTTCATGGTCCATTGTGGGGAAAGTCAAAATACTTTGGAAATCTGAAATAAAATATCAGTGCTCCAGGTGAAACTAGCTCAGCTTTTGGCTTGCTCTGACTCACTGTATTYAACTCAAATTTGTAAATGCTTTTGCATCAAATCGGAACGGTCTCTGAAAATGCACGTCCACCTTCAAACTTGTCTTTTCCGCTCCTGATCCCTCTCCTTCCATTCTGTGGTCATGTCTGGCTGTTTCCATGTCCTGTTCTTGCACTGTCTTACTGATACTTTTCTTCAGCCCCCTCAAAAGAAGAAGGAGATGCAGATGGAGCCCTGTGGAGACACCCACTCTAATCCATGGCCACAGGGCTCCCTGTGTGTAGCCCAGCCAAATGGCTGAGTTACCATTCCTTGTGAACCTCAGTCAGACCCTATCCTCCCCTGCAGGGTGGGATAATACCAATAAAAAGCTTGGATGCTGCTCAAGCAAGTGGGAGAGGATATTTCCTTCCAGCCCTCCAAGCTGTGGGGCAGCTGGGAGCCAGGAACTCGAGCCTTGTGCTCCAACACACACACCACAGGCACTGCAGCTCCACAGCACAACACCTGCTCCACTGGCAGCACCTGCTGGGCTTCAGAAAAGGAGGTGGGAGATCAATTCCAACCACCTGGAAGGGCAATGCTTATTTCTTCTTTCCTCAGTTCCAGTCAAATTTGGTCCTGATGTCCCTTGGTTTTAGCTACTCTGAAGGGAGAGCCCCTGACACTTCTGGTGGGTGATTTGCCACTGCCCCTTCCCACMTCTGTTTGAAGAATTACAGGAGGTGACCACTACACCTCAAGTTGAGTCTCTGCAGACCACTGGAGCAGGTGTTAAATCCTGTGAGGACCTTTTTTTTTGCTTCAGTTCCCATTAGATCTGGATAATTCTGAATAACGAATGCAGCACTTACAAGCTGGTGGAATTAAGCAGCGTTCAGCTTAATTAGGAGGTTGATTATCCAGGGAAGAAATCAACGTGTCAGTTAGGTACATGGTTCAAAGTGTGGTGCAAGAGAAGGTGGGCAAAGACCTATGTACAGACAGCAAGGTGAATGTCCACGTCCTTTTTTGGGCAGCCTGACAAGTTCACAGCCAGGCAGAGCTTTCCCCTGTGCTCACACAGACCTCTGAAGTGCCTTTTTACAGCGCTGTTTGTCAGCATCCAGGAGCTTCCTGCTCGGTCCCAAGTTAAGATTTACTATTCATATTACAATATCACTTCAGCATGCTGCACTGGCTGAGCTGGGAGTCACCTGGGCCATAAAGATGATCCCAGAGTAAACTTTGTAAAGTAAACTGAAAAGGTTAGGCTGAGTTTATCTCTTTCTTGGGCACATTAAGGAAACGAGGCAGTGGTATTTACTGTCTTCCAGCTGAGCAGTTGTGACCTTGGAGGTATTTCAGGTTGACAGGAACAGGAAAATTCCATTTCCTGCATGAGTCCAAATGGCAAGCAAAGCCCCCAAAGCTTATTGCCAAACATATATAGATTTTTTTCCATATTTATGGATACCTGGGTCTCATTTCCTAGTGATTGAGTGTGTCATAAAGCCTTAGGTAAGTTCTTTCTCTTTCCTGCACCTTGCTTCCCCAAAAGGTGCTGATAATGGTGGAATTTGTAGAATGATTAAGCAGCTACAGATAAATGGAAATATTAAGTAGGGAAATCTTGGGTGTAAGCTTTTACAGGGGAGGCAGAGACTCAACCTCTCTGTGTAAAACATCAGTATGATGGGATCCTGAGGCAGGACTAAATACTGGAGTATTTGAAATGAAGGTGCATCCTCCCAGAGTTCACTTCTCTTCTCTCCTTTCAGGATTTTATTATTTTTCTTAGTATCATGAGTTTTCTTCTTTCCTCCTCAAGCTCTCATGCCTTTTGATTTTCCTTAATGGTTTTGTATGAGCTTTCTGCCAATCTGTTGTTTTTCGCCTCAGAGGTCAGTTTTTAGTCACTGGCACATGCTTAAATTTCTGAAGATTTAAAGCTTATGAGAGCAGCCCCGGTGCCACTCGTAGAAATACTAAAGTTCCCAAGTAAGGCATAAATTTAAGAGCCTTGTTGAATAGATTTAAATCTCGTATAATGCTACAGAAGTAGGACAAGTTGTCTGGATTTATACCAGGTGTTTGGAAGCAGAATCAGGGCTTAGTCTAAATTTATTTCATTAGAAGCACCTCTAACACCTTAATAGATAGGTGCTCTGTTGTATAAATGCAGTTAATGAGGATTATTTGAAATTTCCTATATACTGTATTTTTGAAGGTTTTCTGTCAGTTATTGCAGCTGTGTAGGAATTGCAGAAAGCACCATGTCCCCATGGTACATTACATGCAGCACTTCCCAGTGGCAGTAAATGTTCTGGCTTAATCAAAAAGATCACATTTCTTTCTATTACTACCTGCCCAGAGAAGCTAGAATAACTTTTGCCCAAGGAATACATTAGTTTAAATCTTAGATTTCAAAATGAAATTAYGCCAAGTCTTGCGGATATGATTCATATGTCCCCCATTACTTCAAATAGCTTTCTTTTTCTCCTTCTAACTTGAATTTGTGTGAGAACTGTGATGCTGTTGGTAGCACTGGCACTGGTCAGAGGCTCGGCAGGGGCAGGTACAGCATCCAGGCATTCCCTCTTCCCAACCCCTCCCTCTTCCCAACCCCTCCCTTTTCCCAACCCATCCCTCTTCCCAATCCACCC
>NW_026623624.1:615161-647160 GCF_030028575.1 Malurus melanocephalus
CCATCCCTCTTCCCAATCCACCCTTCTTCCCAACCCATCCCTCTTCCCAATCCACCCTTCTTTCCAATCCATCCCTCTTCCCAACCCATCCCTCTTCCCAACCCATCCCTCTTCCCAACTCCTCCCTCTTCCCAACCCATCCCTCTTCCCAACCCATCCCTCTTCCCAACCCATCCCTCTTCCCAACCCATCCCTCTTCCCAACCCATGACTTTTCCCAACCCATCCCTTTTCCTATCAGAGATTGTTCAGCTCAACCATTCCTGTGAATTGTCTGCTCAGCCTGAGCCACTCTTGAACTTCCTGCAAATCATCCTCAAGCAACTTTAGATTTAAATCACAACACTCTGCTCTTTGCAAAGCTCGTGGAGAGGTTTCTGTAGGCATTTGTTGGCCCTCAGGGTTTTCCCSAGCCCAGTGGCTGCAGGAGGATCTTTTGTCTGCTCTGCCTCTCCCTGCTGTGATGTGTAGTCCCAAAACTCCGAACTGGGACTACACTGGTAACCCACGCACTGCACACGCCTGTCATGAAGATTTATGAAGTGATATTTTCAAGGAGTAAAGCATTATTTAAGCCAGGTGCTGTGATCTATTGATAACAAATGTGATAAACATTGGGTAGTAAAATATTTAAAGCCCAGTCTTTGGAATTGGGACATTTGTGGCCTTTTCCAGCTCTTCTGATGGCTTCCTGACTGTCCCTGGATGAGACACATCCCTGCCCTGCCACTCCTCACCCCCCAGATTTTATATAATGCATCTAGTTATCTGTGAACTCTTCTGGTGAGCAGTGCTCTGMCAGGTGCTGGCAGAAAGGCAGGTACAACAGGCTCTGGGTGCTCATGAGACCCCCAGGATCTCCTTTGGATGGAAGATTTTATCCCAGTCTGAATCTAGGGACAGAAAGTTGCTCTTCCACCAGCCACCTTCAGTTTTATTTCAACTTCAAACTTTCCTGTTATTATCTGTTTCCAATATTATATCCACTGTGCAGTTTAGGGTTTAAGCTGTCACTGTGTCACGGCTCTAGGAAACATCTGACTAAAGGCAGTGAGAGCTTGATAAGTGTGATGGTCTGAGACAGACAAGATGGCTGGGAATAGAAAATTCATGCATCCTTTCTGCTTTTCAACTATGATTTGATGATTAGAAAACAAACACATATTCCTGTAGCTTTGTCAATAAACCTTTTCACTTTTTGAGAGAAACCCGATGYTCACTTTTCTTGCTATTTGATTCGTGATCTTGCTGTTGAATTTCACCTTATTTCAGAGTTTATATATGTATAAAGCAAGGTTCCTGCCCATTTTGTATTATAGCAAAATATTCATAGAACAAAATTGCTGCAAAYATACCCCAGAATGCTTTATCCAAAAGAGTTGTGTACATGGATCCAGTCAAACTGGGCAATAGCCCAAACTCTGGCTATGAGAGTTCACTGTCTGACTTTCCTGGTTTATACAATTCCTGGTTATAGATCTTGAGATCTGTTCACATCTTTAGTGGAACCTCCTATTTTTCTATGTAAAATGTCCTTTTTCTGTTATTTACTCATGGAAATATTTCCCTTGTCCTGAAAATACATCTTATTCTTGTGTGCACTTAGTTGGCTATGATCCAGTGGAATATTCARCACAGACATCTTTTAAATCATGCCCAATGTACTCCCATGTATTCTTTGAAGGACCACAACACAGAGYACACTTTGTCCCTGGATCCCTGGTACCAGCTTCTGACTCAACTGCAATGTGCATATTTCGCAATGAAGGACCTTTTCTCTGCRGTACTTAATGTTCGGTGAGAGTTTAATCAAGAAACATGAGTAATTGGCATTAACATTCACTTCTGAGCAAGAGAACAGCTTTGATAGCATCTATACTCATTAGACATTTCGTTCCAAACACCGTTCATTACAGTCAGAGCTCTTTGTATTGGCTTCTACTTTGTAAATACAGCACAGATTCTATTGGGCACAGAAGCAGGCCTTGAACAAACSCTCTGTTGTTACACAGAAGGAAGAAGTTTTAACTGTCAAAAAGAAGCAAGTAGAGCACTACAGTTACTTTAAGAAAGTTTCTAAGCAGTGTGCAACACAACAGACAGACCTGAAATGACAGGACACAAGATTAATTTACTGGCTGCCTAATTGGGATTAGTACGATTGATTTTGTTCACATCCTGAAATGAATCCTGGAAAAGTTCAAGCTTCCACATGGGAGGCTTGATGAAGGTGTGTTGGGCTGCACTTATGGAAACAGACCCATGATGTGCAGTTCAGGGGTATGAGCCAGGCCATTGGTGAGACAGGATGGAGCCAAACAGATCTCCCTGCTCATGCAAAAGTCCTGAACAGCAAACGGGTACCAATCCCCAAAACAGCTGTACCAGCATGTCTGTACCACACCCACTGCCCTCCTACCACTGGAACTRGTATAGGTGAGAGACATTTAAGCACCTTACAGTCTCTATTTATTTTCTGAATGAATCCTAAATGCAGAAATCATTAATAAGYATTCATGACTAAGCATTTCTTCTGCCTATAGTGGAAATGAAGAACACGGAATGTTTTGGTTACAATGTGTGGGGATGGAGCTTTGGTGTTGAATGTTCTACACCATACACATCCATTCTGGGGGATATTGCTTCAGCAGGAAAGACCAGGGGCTGGAAGTGGGAAGGGGGCCATCCTGCCTGGCTCTCTTGGGGGAGCAGGTATTGGGAACAGCCCAGTCTAGCTTCCCTGTTGGTTGTCAAAACCAGCACAACAGAGTAACGCTGATTTGATGATTTTCAGCTGGCTTATAAAATAACAATGTTGTATTACTGCAGTATCTAAAATGGCCCTAAGGCAGAAGTTAGGAAATGTGTTCTGTGTCAATTCATCCCTGCAGTCCCTGATTAAATTTGCACCCAAATCAAGTAGTATAGTCTCAAATTGTTTAATGAGTTGACTAGACAAATAGATAATTTCTTTAGCAGTTGCCCTGAAAATATGAGGCAGCAGGAGCCCTAAATTTCATGTGTCAGTAGAAACAGTCTGGGGATCTTGTTCTACTGTTCTAAGATAGTTTACACTTTTACAGCTTTAAARCACTTCTCAGGGAATGTGCCACCTATTATTTCAAGTAATGCTAACTAAGTTCATGTTRAGTGAATACAAAAACATCAATTTCTTTATGCCAGTGATTGAGAATAATGTGCCAATACAAGGACTCTCRGATCCCAATTGCCTGCTGTGACCATCTGACCTGAATTTTTTCTCATTGCTGAATCCTGTAGGGTGATCTGCAGTAGACAAATCATTTCAAAGAGCTTTAARCCCGTGGCTTCCTGGGTGTGCTATAGCTAAGAACAAGAAAATGTCAGCAACCTCTGCTCATTTAAGGAACTTCTATTTGAGAACTGTCTCCATAGATATTATTTAACACTAATATAATGTAGGACTAGACTGGTTAGGTTCTTCATCTGGCACACAACACTGCAACCCACGGAACTTGTCCTTGCTTGGTTTTGGCCAAAACCTTCTCATCCCGGGCTAAACATAAAATTTGTCAGGATGAAGAATATGGCGGTTGAGTGCCCTGGGACAACAGTTTCCCAGTCACCTTTMCCTAGATAGAATGTTTTTGTTCTTAGCAGCCCTACATTCTTCATGCCTGTATCCCAGGAAAAAGGCTTAGSTAAAATCAATCCATCTTTCTCCATGGCTGGGCTCAAGGCTGATCTGGGACCCTGGCTCAGCATAAAAGAGCCCTCCCTCCTGCTGCCTACAGGTGAACGTGCTGACAAATCTCACCTCTGACTTTTATTTTTTGCCCTCAGGTCCTGCCATCTCATGCCAACTCAGGTGTCACGAGGTATTTGTGAGATAACACTTGCAGTGCAGACCCTCTTGATGACATCCTGATGTTGCCCAGTAGCCCTGAAAGAATTGAAGCCCACAGGACAGACAGGTACAGAKGTTGGTGGCCACAATCTCCTTTCCCAGGACATGTTCCAAACATCACTTTCCTTCTTAGTCAGAGCTTAGCACTGTCACTACTGTTGCTGTCACTTCCAAGTAGCAGCAACAAAACATGGGCTGTTCCAGCCACTCAGCTTCYGTTTCTCATCTCCTCTTTCCTTCCTTTTCTCTACTTCTCCTGTAGTTTTGTTTTCTGCTTTCTCAGAGATATAGTGGGAAATTATGCTGGAGTAATAACTGCCCCTCAGAAGCACTTCTAGACTGTAGCTCTGGCTCTTGTAGACCATGGAGGGAGTAGTCTGTCAAGGGGGTAGAAAGTGAGGGAGTCCAAGCAAAARCAGGAGTGTGATATGGCCCTCATGRGTCAAAGGAAAGAATGAGCTCAAGGAAAGAGTGTGAAGGCAGAACAAGGGGGAAACAGTAAGAGATAAGAGCAGGAAGAAACAACACAGGGCCTTAAAGACAGAATTAGACATATGATGAAGAGTTTAGGATTGTGAGTAAATAGATACACATTCTGAATGTGAATGGATCAGGAGCTTTAGCTGAAGCACTGGGAATGTGAAAGAGAGGAGGAAAAGAGGCAGCAAAGAGTTTGCAGCAATCCAGTTAAACAGAAAGGACCTTGACCCATCTCTTCAGCCCACAGAAGCCCACTGGAACAAGGTGGGATGATCATAAAACAGGCTTTCTTGGGGAATTCATGAGGTTTGCCAGATGGAAAYACTATGGAGAAACTGTTGCACAGCAAATATATGTCACCCCTGGCTTCTCTCTTAGCTAGAAATGCAAGGCAGAGTGAAAATAAGTATTTCTTTTCCTCCAGCAATCCTCAATCATTGAAATATTGAGTGAGTCTGTGAGTTTGGTTTAATCAATGCTGCTCTGGTCAAACTTGTCATTAATAGACAAAAATGCAAGTATGCCGAAGAGAAAACAAGACCAGTAAAAAACAACACTATTGACAATGACCTTTGAGCAAAAGTGGATTTTGTTTCTGTTATACTCGTATATCTTAAACCTCCTGGATCCAAGTGCRCAGCAGCAGAGCTCAGAGTAAGGAGTTTGAATAAATGACTTGATTTGTCAGAAGTTCAGAGCACTGAGTTCCCATGAAAGCAGTGGAAACATCAAGTACCAAGTTTTTTCCAAAACAAATTAATTAGTTGTGACACTTCTTCTGTTCCCATGTCTTTCACATGTCTTCTGTGACTTCGTGGACCTTTTGGCTCGGTCTCTGGTAGAGAAACAGTCAGTGACCACAAGTCTGRTGTGTTCCAAGTGTTATGTCACAGGATCTGGGGGAAAAATGGCCCAAAACCATGCAGCATTTTTTTCTTTATCTATGCTGAGGGGAATAAACTTTAGAAAAAAGAAATGTTCTGTTTATTCACGGAGCTTATTCTGAACAGCAAAAGCAGTGAAGGATATCYAGTGTAGCTGAAACTAATTAAAATACAGTGTATCTTTCCAAGACTAAACAGTGGCTCATACTAAAAAAAGATAGTCTTAAACATTATGTGAAACCATACTGTCTGCCGATACGTTCCGAGTGTCATGATACTACTGAACTCTGCGCATATGACCCCGACAAAGTCAGCAGAGGCTTTTTATTATTTATTATTATTATTATTATTATTATTATTATTATTATTATTATTATTATTATTATTTAATGTTGACTAGCTCCATTTTGGCCAAAAGAACCAAATTTGAGAGATGGAGAAATACTGCTTACCAGCACAATAACCTTGTGGGGCAGCAGACTCATGATAAATACGCAATAGATCTAAAAGTTCAGTCTGATACACAGTCTGGACCAAAGGGTTTTCTCACAGTGTGATGATCTATTGTATTGCCCAGCCAACTGGAGTGGCATTAAAATGAATTATACCAAGCTCCTGGTTTGGAAATTGTCTAGTCCATTATATTTTAAGAACAGATTTCTTAAAGGGCAGGAGGAACCTTGGAGAGAGAGAATGAATTGGAAACAAATTGTAACTGTGACATTCTGYCCTCTTTCCTCTCCCGACCTTGCCACTTTTGGCAATTAGGGCATTATTTCCTCTTTCCWGTCGAGGACTGGTAGGGTTTGAAAATGGCTTTTCAGTCATTTGCCTTGTTGTGATTTTGCAGAAAGAGAATAAAAGAGTTGCTTATCCTTCCATGCCTGCMCAGCTATGTCTGTGCTTCCTTTTTYCTGATAAGTGTCCTTTGCTTGTTTATTGATGCGGTTTCATGAAGTCAACATAAGAGATGCACCAATGGATTGCCTGGGCTAAATCCCTGGTATTTTAATACTCTTTCATGATGTGCCACAAAACACAATGTGCTGTATAGTTCAACCAGGATCTGTGTTCACACATATCTGTTTATTCATAATAATCACATTTCTGCATGTTCTTCTTCTTGCAGCTGACTTGTGTGCGAGAAGATCTCCAAGTTGTTGAATTCATTTTCAGGTTACTAGGCAAAGTAATTTAATTTTATTTTCTCTTATTTTCTTTTAATTTATGCTAATTTTGGATCTCCTACTGATTATCTTGTGCACTGCCAATGATACAGCTGCCACAGCTTCTGTATTTTTGCTGCAGCTAGAAAAGTTTTCAGCACCACCATAAACATTCAAGGTGCACTCCCTGGTAATAGCTCATGATTTGTGGTATCAGATCGGATGACTCCCAGAAAGATGGTCTAATTTTGGCTTATCCAAGATATCCAGTAGGACAATGCAATTTTGCTCCATTGCAGCCTATCTATCTAACCCTGCAAATCCTGATCATTCTGACACAGAGCACACACACAGGTCTGAGCTCCACTGTGTGAGTTCAGCAATTCACAGTGTTGTGTGGTTGCCATCAGTCTCCTCATCTCCCCCTCACCTCCATCTGGGAACTGAGCTCTCTCGAGGACTCAATTTGCATTTCGAACTCTCTGGCCTTCAGTAAAGTGTGCAATTCAGTGTGATACCCAGACAGATCATGTGCTAGTCAAGGGTGAGTCACCCTCAATCTTGGATATGCAGAATTGCTTATTGAGTCTAAAGGTGGAGGATTCTTGCATATATTTCATYTGAATTCAAATACATTTGACTTTGGGCATACTAATCAGATATCCAGGGAAAATGCTTAGGTCAACATGGCTATGATTTTGCATGAAGTCCTTAAAACTGCATTCYTAATTTTGGATTGTGATGCCTTAGTTACCTGCAAGAAATTAGATTTTATATGATCATAGCTTGGTTGCTTATTTTGACAGATGTTKAAAATATTGGTACAAACACCCTTTTCTAATAGCTCATATTGCAGTCTGCACCATTGGCTCTAGTTCTCACATGGTGTATGTCAACTTTTCAGTGTGCAATCCCTATGAAGAGATGATCAATTTGTGTAATTTAATAATTAGGAATAAAACTATACTTCAGATTTTCCCAGTGTCATGGGCAGCTGCTGATGGATCTACAAGCATAGACTWTTGTAGTCCATGCCCTCCCAAGGCTCTCTTGGAACTGCTCAGTGATGTTAAGCACTTAAACAGCAGGGATTTTTTGGGAACAGTCCAGCTTGCTCTGGTATTAGGAAYCATTTAGCAAATGGTGATAACTAATTTAATTAGCATCAGATGCTGATGCCATTTGTGAAGATGAAGCCGTATGGACACAACCCACTGTTCTTTGGCTCTGAAGCATCCTTCTCTGATTTTTGGACWGCCATGAGATACAAGCACTAACACATTGACAGCAATGCACAATAAATGGTTGGAGTATTCAGATATTTGTCATTCAACCAAGGTATTTTATCTACTCAGTTGTCAGATGCCAWCAAGACAAGCAGTTTTATATTTCTTGAAAGAATTCATTCCTCAAATGACTGTCTCAAAGTAATCAATGTTCTGAAATTCTTGTCACTTACTGTGCAATTTACACGTTAGGTCTAATTTACACACTTTGAGTGCTCAGAAGATTGGTCTGCAGTGATAGTGTGTGTCTACTTCTTGTCAGTCAGTAGAGGCGTTCTGACTAATTGCTGGTGCTTTTCTGCTGTTGTGGATTATGCCTACATGTTCTGTGGAGCATGACTTCCATCTTCTGTCAATTCAGAAACAAATATCCTCTCTCAATAAGTTGCTTTACAGGTCAAACCCTGTTTGTATTTCTCACATCCTACAATTTGCAGTTTCCAGTTTAGCTGTGGAGCTCCCTGTTGTGGGATAACACAGACAATATAAGTTTCTATGGTTTTCAGAAGTCATTATACAAGTTAATGGGATCTATTATACTACTTTCTCTTCATCTAGCTATGGTGCTAATGGCAGAGGCCTGGTACAGATTATTGTACTTATTTTTGTCAGTTCTGGCTGAAGATATTTTGGATCACGGACTAGATCCAAAGTATGCACCTGGCCATATTCCTATCACTTCCACACATCATGGCTTGTGTTGAAGCAGTTGAATCAGTAGCTGTCAAATTTACTGCCATCGACTCACATTTGACCACAATCAAACCTGACCATTCAATGTGGTGACGTGTAGAGAGAAGAAACAGAAATGATGCTGCCACCTCTGGGTAGGATCCTGATGTCCYCTATTGGCAATGACAACAGGATCAGGCTTAACAATAACCCTACTATTTTTTTCACAGGTTTTTTTCTCTGGTCAGATTCATTTTTAGTGACCTGGCTGTTTATCCCTGTATATCTTGCTTGTGGACTTAGCACCTGGCAGTTGCATTTATCACACAGATGGATGATGATTTTTTGTTTGACAGCTGAGGGGCCTTCAACATTTGCAGATRTTATTGTCAGCACTGGTCCTGATAAGACACCTTTTATAGATAACTGACAGCTTGCACATCTAGGCACGTCTTTATCTGTGATATTAGGTATTTAGCAGGATTTGTGGATTCATAGAATCTGACAGGGATAGCAATGTAAGCATTTCTGCTGAGATCCTGTTATATATGAATATCTGTGAAGAATACTCCATTTTCTATTCTCTACATGGCTGCTACAGGTAATTCCAGAGTGAGAAAAGGGGCAGAGTTCTATATTTGGCCTCATTGCTATGTCTCTGCTTTAAAATATTCCTGTTGATACACTGTAAATTTGAAATCCCATGAAATATTGTCATCTGTTTGCTGTGGAGGAAGAACTAAGAGAATCTATGCATAAGACTGRAACAGATCTGCCTGCAAATGGATTTTTGACCAAGAATTCTTTATTTTATTAACCAAGTGTCTATTGTGTGACTGAGTCAATGCCCTGTTATTTCAAATTTGTTAATGCCCCGCTCTGGTCCTCCAAGGAGTTCTCCAGCACAGTGGTGAGACCATTTCATAAGCTCTACTTCCATGGCACATTTTCTCCTATGTTTTCCTCAACAGGAAGCAACAGAGAACAAAAATACCTTTAATCTGCTGGTTTCTGAAACATTCCTCCACAGTTCTGTGAACACAAAAGRAGAGATCCTTCTAGAGGTGCAGAGTATGAAACCATTCATAATGCTTCTCAGGTTATCTACTTTTTTGATTGTTTTGTACACACACACAAAACAGTCATAGTCTCCAAGTCTTGGACAGAGGTTCCTCATTATTTTGTTGCCGAGATCCTTTAGAAGAAGGGACAGATTTCTTCAAGGTGTCACTTGCTCCTTAAGGACCAATGGAAGCTGGTGGCATGTGGCTCTGACGCTGAGATTTTGCTGGATGAGTTTTACTCTCTGAACAGGAGCTCTCTTTCCTCCACATTTAAATGTCTAGTTGAGAGAGGTTTGCTGTTTTAAAATTGGTACACTGCAAGTAAGATCAAGATCCAAGAAACAGAGCAGCTTAGATAACAGCCATCAATGAGCAGAAATCCATCTTCATTTACAGAAGATGTAAATASGAGAGCATAACGTGCCTCAAAAGAATTGAGGAGAAACTGAGGCAATATAGTATTAGATAAGAGTAGGAGTCTATAAAACATATTCCATAAAACACCACATCTCCATTTCTAGAATCATTCTCCTTTTTCCAAACAGAATTTTCAGGCTCACTAATTTTCAGAACATGTGGTTTAATAACAAAGCCCAGTTTTGTTGGTGTTTTGGTTTTGGTTTTTGTCTCTTTTTAAAAAATAAGCAACCTTCAAGTGTTTTTTAATAATAAAACAGATTCTTAGCCTCAGTCAGAGAGCAAAGCTCTCACTGTGTGGCAAGTTGCTCAAATCTACAGGAAAAWGAACTCCTGCCCTTAGCAGCAGGGGACAACAGGCATGTGCCTGTGAAGGGGGAATGGTTGGTTGCAAGGCAGGARCAAATGATGCAAAGATGGCCTTGGGATGCTTTAAGTTTTAAAATAAATCTGGGTTTAAGTCTTTTCAGGTGAACAGCACTAGCTCACTAAAGTGAAACAGAAAACTGCAGCGCTTAGCCCTTGAAGATGAGAGATGTACAAACCAAATCCTTAATGTCCACAGCAAGCAAGAAATGACAGTAAATTTCTAGCTACGATTCTGGGATGCTGCTGTCAAAAGCACTGATGACATTTGATACAGCAAATGAGACTGGAAGGAAACTTCAGAGTCAACATTTGCCCTGGRGCTTCTGACAAGTAGATGTAAACTGATGGTCATCAGGATCCTCTGCCAGTGGAAGAACATGTCTCAGGACATGTTGAAATTGAGTTATCATTGGCTAAATTGAATTGCAACAAATTAGTGTGTGTGTGTGTGTGCAGTCCTTTGAACTGAAAGTGCAGATACCCTGCAAGCAGAGAGGAATGAAAATCTGTGGTGTGTTTCTGGGCAGGCAGTGCTTGGTTTTTGGGATTTGGGACATATGATTTTCCTTACCAAGGTGAAGAGCTCAGTGTTCTAAAGCAAAACACGAATTAGTGAACATGGAGAGACATGAATACACAAGAAAATTTCTGAGTGCTGTGAACAGAAGCCTTGGGAAGGAGCTGCCTCAACTTGTCCAAGTATTTGTTCCTGTTCCAAAACACAGTTCCTGTAAGAGTTGTAAATTGAATAACAGGCACTTTTCTTACAGAGCAGCCACTCAAAGTTCTCCAGCCTCCAAACTGTCCAAACAATTTCATTTCTAGTTCTGAAAAACATATTTAATCTTTTTTTTTTTTTTTTTTTTTTTTTTTGTTATAAAGCTTTAAAAACTTGTTTTGGAGCTCTGTTAAACTGGGATTTATTGGTGATACAGCATCAAGAAAGTTGCAAAATCCTTTTTTTTCTGAGCAATTGTTTAAGGGTAAAAGCCTTCAAAGGAAAGTATCATTATTTTTGTGTCACTGTCTGTACATGAACCAGAAATTTTAAATGAGATTTTGATTCTTTATATATATATATACACACATGCATGTATTTATAGATTTATAGATTTAAATTTTCTTTATACTGTGTAAAKACTTCTTTCTCTACCTGATGAATGTTGTATTTACAAAAATAGATTTAGAACTGAATRAAAAATATGACCTCTATTTTTCTCTTTATTTAGAGGAACAAAACTGATTCCAGTAGAAGTTTCCTCTGATTAAAGCTACTGAGTGTACCAGAACAGCCTTTATATATTGGGCTATCGAATAGCAAGCTGAAATCACCCAAACAAGTTTACTGTTCAAGCTAGGATTTAAAAGTCCTGAAAATCCTATTTATGTAATTTTTATTTCCCTTTAACCCCTTGGCAATAGCTGGTAGGACTCCTGCCATAAGCACTAATGAATTTTGCATTGAATTCTGACTCTTGGCATTTAGGGCTTAATAAAATCTTCTTTTCCTTTATCTGGAAGATTCCTTTTCTGCTAATTGGTGTCAACATCAATCAAGATCAGAAGTGCAACAACACTAGTTTAAAGGCCTTTTGCTCATCTGCTTTATACCCCAAGTAATATGGAGCTGTAGTCAGCTTACACATAAAAGTGGCAATAAATGTCCTTTCACTGTAAAATGCACAAAATTCTTGGAAACTTTGAAAAATGGTCCTGTTGCTGTAAATTAAAAGCTGCTTTCAGTGGTCTGTCAGTTACAYGAGTGGCATTTTGAGTGAGTGGGGCTGTGCTAAATATTTTGGGCAGCCTTAGATGAGCTTYCTCTAGACCTCCAAAACTGTGGATGACACTGAGGAGTTTTTCTCCAGAGGAAGCTCCTCTGGAAGATGAGGGCTGGCTAACAGATCCATGAATTTTCATGCCTACTATCATAAGCATCTTTGGGGGAGCTTTCATTGTTTGTGCAAATTAAATGCATCATTTAAACCTGTGGCCAGGGCAGGGTTGCTGACGGGCAGCACCTTGCCTCCTAAGAGGTGATTGCCTCCTGCTCTGTCTAAGGCTGGAGGTCTTGGGTCCTACTGAATTTGGGGTTTGTCCAGGTCAGAAGCAAAATCCGGCAGAGGATGTTTGGTGCAGGACACAGTATTAATATGTTGGTGAGACAGCGGCTCCTGGGACAGCCAGCTCCCCCTACCCCTGCAGAAAGGGGCAGAAGGGTGCAGCAGCCCTAAAATTTAGTTGTAGGGTTGCAACGACTGCTCCTCTTGTCTGCTGTGAGATGTGGAATACTATTCTTGTCTAGGCAAGGATGATGTCCTACAAGAGAAAATGTACTGATTAGTGAAATGTAAGTGATAAAGAAGATTTTTCTACACACAGAATCAAAGACACACAGTAAAAAGTGTAATTATTTTCCTCAAAGCAAGAGTAAATGGCATGCAGGGTAAATTTCCTGTCTTTCCCTGTCTTTCTTTTTACTGGGGAAAAGTGTTTTCACTCACAGAAGCAGTATGAGACTGAGGCCAGTGCTGACAGAGGATCAGGGACAACAAACAGCAATTTCCAGTTGTCCCATGAGACCTTGTGGCTCAGGCTGCTGCACAATTCATTGAGCTGGAGCATTAGGGTAGCTTTGTCTTGTTGCTCAGTGAAGTCTAAAATGAAAAGGGGGGAGCTTCATGGTACTTGCTTTGTTAGTGCCCATAAAGGAAGAATATGCAAGAGAAGGACAAACATGTTCATGRAATCATAGGGTCATGTAGGCTGCAAAAGGTCCTTAAGGTCATTGAGTCCAACTGTTAAGCAGCCAARTCCACCACTCAACCACATCCCCAAGTGCCACATCTTTTTAAATATCTCCAGGGATGGTGATTCCAGCACTTCCCTGAGTAGTCTGTTCAAGTGTTTGACAAACTATGGTGAAGAAAGTTTCCTGATATCCAATCTAAATCACCTATGGCACAACTTGAGGCCATTTCCTTCTGTCTTACCACTTGTTACTTGGTAAAAAGAGGCTGATSCCGCCTGGCCACACCCTCCTTTCAGGGAGCTGCAGAGAGTGACAAGATGTCCCCAGAGCCTCCTTTCCTCCAGGCTGAACAGCCCCAGCTCCTTGCACTGCCCCTCATGAGTCTTGTGCCCCAAACCCTTCAGCAGCTCCGTCACCTTTCTCTGGACCTGTTCCAGCCCTCAATGTCCTCCCRGAGCTGAGGGGCCTGGACTGGACACAGCACTCGGGGTGTGGCTCCCCAGTGCCCGGCACACAGGGACAATCACTGCCCTGGTCCTGCTGGCCACACTGTTGTTGACACAGAAGGCCAGGAGGCCACCAGCCCTCTTGCCCACCTGGGCACATGCCGGTCACTTTCAGCTGCTGGCAGCCAGCACCACCAGGACCGTTCTCTCTGGGCAGCTTTCCAGCCATTCTGTCCCCAGCCTGGAGCACTGCAGGRCCTTGTTGGGACATGAGAGCAGGACCCAGGCGTTGGCCTCACTGAACCTCGTACAATCAGTCTTATTCCATCGATCCAATCTTTCCAGATCCCTCTGCAGAGCCCTCCTAGCCTCGAGCACATCGACATTCCCACCCAACTTGCTGTCATCTGCAAATTTACAGAGGGTAGATTSACTTCCCTCACCCTGATCATCAAYAMAGATATTGAACAGGACTGGGCCYAATGATCGCTGGGGGACATCACCAGTGACCCACTGGATGCAGCACCACCGYTCTCTGGGCCATCTGGACAATTCCTAACTCAGCYAAGAGTGCACCTGTCCAAGCTGTGGCTTTCTGTCTTTTCCAGGAGAGTGCCCTGGAATGCCATTTTGACCCTCCTTCACCACAGAGCACAGTCCAAGGCTGTGCCTGGTCAGCAGAGCAGTGGCAAATCTCTTGGTGTCCCRCAGGCCATTGTGCATTTTGAGCAARAGCTGCCTGGGGAGCGGGTTAATGCCAGGCATGGGCTCTGCCTGCTGTAACTCACGTGAACAGCCGTGAACAGAAAGGCTGAGCGTTGCGATGACAACACATCAATAAGCAAAGCCACTTTCTCCACCTTTTGACATGAATTACCTGTCTTGGATACTGCACTATAATCAGCACTTGCATCACCAGGAGGAAAATAAAGGCCAGTATGACCTTCTGGAGCAACAGGACCTGTTTTCCAGGACTGATGAGAGGGTCATTRGTCTGAAAAGTTACTTGGACTGTCAGTAACCTGCTCACTGTGTGATGCAGCGCCTTTCTGAGCCACACCTCCATGTTTAATTTATCCCTTTTGCACAGGGTGAGCTCTTCAGGGATTGTTAGAGTAAATGTTTCTGCAGGCACGATGGCTGGGCAGCCTGCAGCAATACAAGGACGGACACAGACTTTGTGCAGAAGCAAATATGAGCCCTTTGGGGTGGATCATTTGCTACAGAGGGAGATAAGTGGGAGGAGAAGTTTTTTCTGGGATTTCCAGCAGCCCTCCTCACCAACATGGCTGTGCGTGCCCCCTGGTACCAGGGAAGGAAGCAGCTACAAAAGTACTGGGACTGATTGTGCATTAGAGGGGCTCTCCTATCAACAACAAAACTGACTGTTTTGTCTCCATTCACCTTCTAGGCAGATCAGGGCAGTCCTTAATGCTGGCCTTAGCTATTTCCCTCTTCATTTCACACATATTTCAAACAAACAGGGATGACAAAAGCATGCAATTTATTGCAACACACAATGCTGGTAATTTTGCAGGRTCTGAGGCCAGCTGAACAGTATGCTGCTGACCTTAAATTGCTCATTCTCCTTTGCTGTTAAGTAAAAGAATAAATCAATGGGTAATTCCTTTCTCTCACCRTATCTCCTCTCCCTCCTCCATTTTTAAAGTCAGACTTCAGTCCTTTTTATTCAGTCATGACAATGCAACTAGTGCAAAGAAAATCTTAGTACCCAACCAATATGTTTAGTTTCTTTTATAGTGTTAATTAGGTGTGCTGAGTGCCTTTCTGGGAAAGGCAGGATGCTAACCGCRGAAACTCAGATAATCCTATTGTCAGATTTATTTGTTTATTAAAATAGTTTTGTTTCTTTTTTCTTAGGAGGACTTAGCTTAGAGATTTAGATTCTCCTGTAAAACCCAGACTAACCAGGGGATTGCTGGATGCTGGGGTAGGCTGTAACCCACTGGTTGCAGAATTATCTGCTGCTGTATCTTGTCTGAGCAATGTGTACAGCTGCAGCATAGGACAGCTGCTCGAGGAGCTGGGAGAGATGTAAAACCATTTTAATCCTTTGTAGTTCTTACCTGAAGTTATTGAACAGCATGTTATTAGAACAAAATGGGAAAGGCTCTTTTTAATGCACGTAAAAATATGAACAAGGTGCTCCTGCTGCTGTTGAACGTGCTCCTTGGTAAGTGCAACTTAATTTAGATTTGAAAGTACCTCAGAGCAACTGTTTCCTTCTTTCATTTATACACATACAGTTTCTGAATGGTTGAGTTTGAATTGCAGTACCCCCTCAGTGCTTCAAAGTGAACTGGCACACAGGGAAAGGGACTGGAGAACAGCAAAAAGCCACACCATGTAAGTCTGAGGATTGCCATGAGCTAATGGATGCAATATTCTATGTGGATATGTGTAGGTATGTCTATTTAGATATGGATTTTTGTACAGCATCTTGACCACACTGAGTCTGGCAGCACCTGTAAAGTGGGAGCCTGAAGTGTGTTTGTTTCCTTCCCTCTCATGCCCAGGTTCCTGCCCAACTCGCTGTGAAAAGGACAAAAGGAGCACGAGCAGGCAGGCACTTTATCTGAGCTGTCCATATGGGAGCAGAACTAGGATTCCCTACCAGCACAGAGAACTATTCTAATAGCCAGAAATAAGCCATAGGAATTAAATTATAAATGTATGTGCTGCCCTGAGGGGATATCAGTTTGAATCAGAGTATCCATGACCATTCCCCTTTGTGCTGTTGGGCAGGGGAAGCCAGCTAAGCTGTTCTGTGGCAAACRAACTGTTAATATCTGGGGCACCCTCGAACAGAAAGAGTCATGAGGGCACTATGTCCATTTATTGTACTGAGATGAAATATGAACTGCAGCAAAAATAGGAAAAAATCTGTTTCAGGGAACAATCACATTTTKGAATTTTTTTTTCTCAGTGGTAGAAATTTAATAAAACAACTGTAAGTCATGAAGAAACAAATTATTTTATGACTAAGGAAAAGGTTTTAGGCTAGCTCAGAAAAGCTGAATATCATTCTCATATCTCTGTTTCAGATGAGCCATGTCACAGAGGCCAGCCATGATTTAGTTTCTCAACAGGCTGGGTCCTGCAGGGCTAGTTAGGCCTTTGATTTCACTTGATATGGAAGTACCTGTGGTCTTCTGAGCCTGTTAYCTTGCAAGATGAACAATCAACAATAAAAATGAATTAAAAAATAAACACGTGCCGACAGATCAGTTTTGTGAAGCAAAGAGCCACACACTCAGTTGTCCTAGATAGGCAGCTGAGTGAGTTACCACTGCTGGTTAGTCCAAAGCATCTCAGTGACAATRTTTTCTGTCACAGAATYATAGGATRACTTGGKTTAGAAGGCACCTCAAAGATCAGCTGGTTCCAACATCCCTGSCATGGGCAGGGACACCTTTCATTTGGCCAGGTTGCCCAAAGTGCCATCCAGCCTGACCTTGAACTTCCTGGTTTAGGGAGTCCACAGCTTCTCTGTGCAGCCTGTTCCAGGGCCTCACCACCCTCACAGGAAAGAATTTCTCCCTAATATCGGGCATTTCATTCTGCTACATGGTCTTCTGCAGAAATTAATTTTACAGAACCAACATCTAGCATTTTATTTGTTTTAAATTTATCTTCCAGGAAGTTGCCTTTCACTCCTCTCTTCAGTGGTGTTCCCCCTCCTACTATAAGACAGAGTCAGTAATAAGAAACCATTCAGTTCGTGCTGGTTTAAGACTTGTCATCTTGTGCTTTATGACTTAGAATTAGTCTTGTTAGGAAAAGAAGCCACTGGGAACAGAGACTTATCCTCTGTTCAGACTGACAGCAGGATAGACAGGTGTCATCTCATGATGACATTTAAAGGTGGACAGGCCCCATGAGTGAGGGAGTTCAGTCTGGTGTAATCAGTGTCAACCCTGATGAAGACTATTTCTGTCAACTTTATTTATTCCTTTGAGACATTGCTTTATAATAACAGGAAGATGGTAATTTAAATGGTTATGGGGCGTGGGTGGTTAAATTATTCATTCTTTAGAGAAGGCAGACTCTCCATCGAAATCCAAAAGGGGCTGACCTGCAATATCCTCTCTCTTCCCTTCCCACCTGCTGTGTCCTGAAACATGGAAAGAATACTATGGCTCCTTCAATTAATCTGCAGGGATGGAAAATTAGCATCTTTCCCTTTTATTTAAGGACAATTCTTCACCCCTGAGACTTTTGCAGAGACACCTTAATTGGTCATCTTTCTGAGCTTTCATTTTATTAAGAAACAATGAGCAGCATTTTGCAGCCAGCCCATGTAAAAAGTGCTGAAGTTTATTGTAACGTGGATCTTTTAACCACTGAAATAAAGACTTATGTGGGCAATTTGCACTAGGTTCTACTGTTTAAATGCAAATGTACATACAGAGCTTTGTTCTAGATATCAGTTGTGTGATATGTCTTGGTTTTTGTCCCTGCCCTTAAATACCTGAGATTCTTTCTCAGATGCACATTCTTAAAAAAAATAAAATAAAATAAAATCAAAACAACAAAACAACAACAACAAAAGCCACAACCGAAAAAAAACCCAAGAACCAAGCCACCAACCTGCTCCCCAGCTTGTACATCTAATGTCAATATTTCCTGTGCAGCATCTATAAAAATGTGTTTCATCCAGGCCCTCACTTTATCCAAATGGCCCTTAGGCCACCAGCTGCTGCTGGAGCAGAGAGGCACATACAGGGGAGTGGAGTGGCCATGGCATGCCAAATGCAYTTGCCACAGCAGYAGYCCCCTTTATTTCTCTGTCTATTCCYCTAGAAATCTTGAATGTGTTTAAATATTAAAGCTGGACACATCTCAGGGTATTCCCTGTGGAGTAATGCATTGAAAATATCCAAAATCCAATAAAATCAGCTGGTCCTTTTGATGCTGGTAAAGTGGTTTCTCACTGAGGAGGCTGAGCTGGGAGCCCAATGTCAGACTCCCATAAAGATATCTACAGAGTATTTCCAATAGTGCTGATAATTGTAATGTCCTTGCTGGCTATTCCATTCTGCTCACTAGCATATCCTTTTTTTTTTTTTTTTTTTTTTTTTTTTTTTGTTTTTTTTTTTTTTTTTTTTTTTTTTTTTTTTAAGGGATATTTTGTTGGATTTGTTTGCTTTATTTCTATCCTCAATGTAGCATTGATTTTCATCGTGTCTTAGAGAAATCCCTTAAACAAAAAATACCTTGAGCTTACAGAAATCTATTCACTTCCTAGGCAAAAATGTTGATCGTCCTCTCTAAACCAGAATTGTTTCACCTGCACTAAGAAGGGAAATTTGTTGCTGTGTCAACAGGGTGAAAACTCAGCAATTCTAGCATTTAGGRTTTTTTGCCTTAATAATGCTTCTTCATTTGCATCTCCCTATAAAAACAAATGGAGGACAACAGTCTTCCAGGTACTTTTTGTGATCACAGACCCAAGCACAGCTRGGAAGAACAGCACCTTCCAAGCTCTTTAGGATTAAGTTAACATGCAAAATAAGATTATGTGCTTTGCTTTACAAATCAAACCCTTTTCATGCTCTCAAATCAACACTGGTGAAATATGAGGACAAACGCCCAGCTCCTGCAGAAATATTTATGCTTCCATTTAATTTTCACATCAGGCTCCAGTGCTATTCATGAAGATTAAAAACGGGAGTCAGAAGACAATAGAGGTTCTCAGCCAAATGACTATTATCTGTCAGAAAGAACAGACTCTTTCAGCAGCCACCACATTAACCATTGGCCTAAGTCACTTTTCCATTGAGCTGCAGGCGCTTTTCCAATTTTCTAACACATACTATTGCCTTGGCAAGGAGCAAATGGGATCTTGTGCCAGGACACTTGTATCCAGAGCATACTTTGACTCCTTGCTGTGTTTGCAGAAATTCCAGGTACACATCATTAATCACAAAGCCTGTCCGATTCTTGAATTATTTAATACAATATTGGAGCGGTTTTGAATTATTTAAAGCAATATGTGAAAGGTTCTCTGTGATATACATGCARAGATTATTAAGAACCCTGCTAAACAGACTTAAATTGCCAGAACTTAATATCAGCTCCCCGTGTTCCACAGCCCAAACTCGAGGACGGAAAGCAACAAAATATTGCTGTCCAACAGCCTCCTGCTTTACCCTAAATTAACTGCAACTGTTAGAAATAAGTGAAATGACTTTTATCTATCTCATCCTTAACATAGAGCAGGGAGAAGTGGCAGCTGAGTAATTCTCACTGTCAAGACAATCAGTTCCTGTGTCCTTCCTCCTCCTCTTTTTCTTCTTCCTCTCTTACATATCCATTTGCTAGGGAAGATGGGAACCAGCTCCTCAAAAGCCCCTGAGGACAGACGCTGGTAGAATTAGGACCCTACACAAGTGAGCATGCCAGGTGACCCTAATCTGAGCTGCTGTCTCATTTTGATGATGCCTTCAGGCACATTAGCAGGAACATTCTGGTTATTTTCTTGAAACTTTTCATCCCAGCCAAGCAGGTGAACTGAAATTTCCTGCACCATTTTTCCCTTTACATTAACACAGAGAAGCTAAAATTCTCCTCCAGTCACAGTTTTGCAGGAGCTTCAGCTCTTTGTGTGAGTGTRCCCATATATCCTTTAACCTGACCGAACAGGGACATGGACATTAAGGAGCCATTTTCAATATGAATATTGTTTTCCTTCTGTTTCTAAGTAATTTATCTCTGAAAAAAGCCCAGTTTTCCCTGAAAAGAGCATGGCATTTCCCCATCGTTAATTTTAAAATAGTGCCATGAAATGGTGARGAAGGGCAGAAGAGGGATTACTGACATGTATTTTTTAGCCAAGTAATCACAATGGAAGCATTCACCTTTCCACTCATTTTGAGATGGCCATGAACTTATTATATAGCCAACTCTAACTCACCAGGATAATATATGATGGTGAATCATCTGAGTTTATCCATTCAGCTTGCCTTGTGAGTTAACAAGGTCTGAAAATCTATTTGCTTTTCACCTCGTTTAGCCTTGATTTAGAGGTGTGACAGAAATAAGTGGATGCCATCCTTCAGTGTCTCTGTACGTGGAGTAAAGCCTGTCATACATGGCTGCTGATGTTTCTGCCCCAACATGGACATGGGGGTGTGACCCCATGTGCATAAGGGACAAAGGCAAATCACAGCTCTGGGCCTGAAAACAAGGCAGGCACAAAACATTCAGCATTTTGCTGAATCTTTGTCCAGTGGTTTGATTATTGGAGAAATGAGAGTCAGGCAGGCCCACTGCACCTCCACACTGAGCACTCCTGAGATTGTGCAAGGCATCAGGAGGCCCTGACTCAGCAGGAACTCGAATTTCTACATCTGTGAAAGGTGTAGAACTATTCTGGAAGGGACAAGAACCTTTGGGGGGAAGTTCTGCCGGTTGTATCGTGCTTCCACTACTGTACAGAATGCCCAGTTTTGTTATTTCTTTTATGATGTCATGTTCAGTAATGTGCTCTCTTTCCCTTCCCCACCATGACTCCCCAAGCTTTGCTGGCACTGYACCAGTGGATTTTATCCTGTACACCTTTTGGTCATTCATTCAGCCCCACATTCTCTTTACTTCATGTACATTCAAAATGACAACATAGAAGTTGACCAGCCAGTGCCTTGTCTATATGAAGGCAATGTAATCACACCACAGCTACAGCTGGCTTTTATTTCTTTCTTCACTTTTTCAGTTTTGCCCATAATCTTTCATGTAAGGAATTCTAAAACCAGGTGACAAGTCCAATTGTCGTCACATTATGCCTTGACTGGAGAAAAAGGCCTTTATGAATGCATTTTTTTTTTGTTTCATGGACATCCATTCTCATAACTTGATTCCTTTGAAATCAGTTTTGTGTTTGTAGAACTTAAGAGTTGTGTACTTAATTTTAACATCCTTACAAAGATTTTCAATCAGACTGTTATGTTAATCCAGAGCCCACAATATCCACCATAAAATTGTTTCTAAGAGTGATGTAGAYTTTCAAAGGCAAAATGTTTTTTAGTTCATACTTTTCTTAACTTCTGGATAATTTTAATTGTCTGCTTTTTTGAAAGGAATGTGTTTGTTTTTTTATGCAACATTATTTTCCCCACAGAGCATTCTTTGATGTACACAAAACCAATAATACAGAGATAACCATCTTGTGCCATTATCGTGGCACTTCAAGACTTCTTTGAATTACTTGTGGTGCTGTAAGGATTAGAAGAATCGGTTTGTGTATGAGAGTCTTTCATTTAATTCACCAGAACTACTTCTGTTTATTAAATATTTTCAATAGGATGTCACTATCACAAAGAAGCAAAAGACTTCCCAGCTTTTATTGTAACTGCAAATTTTGTATCCTGCTGCAGCTCAGGATGTGTTTTCTTTTGCAGMATGGCTTCCTTTGTTAAGTGAAATATTTAGGGTGAAATTCTGACATTCGCATCCTGCAATAACAACTTCTTCCACTGAAATCAATAAGACTACTCAAAGGATGAAGAGTTACATAATGTGTTAGGGGTGGGTAGAATCTGATCCCTCAGAATTTAGCTGTGTTTCTTTCCCTTTCAGCCTGCTTGGCCATGCTAGATGAGAACAGCCATAAACACTGCTTTGGTCTATGTGAAAATGCTACTGGTACCAGGAGAGCAGGATTCAAAACCAAACCACAGCCCCTGCAGAGTRAAAGATGGAGAAATAGAGCGGGAAATAATTACAGTGAGAAAAGCCAATTTAGTTATCAAAAACTGCAAAATCCAAATGAAGCAATTATTTTGTTGAAAAGCAAGGAAGCAAATTGYACTGAAGTCAATTGCACAGTGTCATTCAAAAAGGAAAAAAAGATTGTTAGGGTGAGAAATCTGACAAAGTTATGGTGGTTTGCAGCTTTTACTTGATTGTTTGTAAATAACAAAAGAAGTGTTTTAAGATAGCTATGTTAACAGGCAGATTTACTTGCCTAAGCTGAGAAACTGCTATTATGGTTTTGCCCAAAACAAATAAACTGAGAAGAGAGACTAAACACTGAACTCGTAGATACTGGCAGATAAAGGATCTTCCTTTAACTTTTACAACTTCTTTCCCTGCTCTTATGCCTGAATGATTTTTTCAAAAAAATCACAGCACTTCCGCTACAAGGTGTTGTATCCTGAATCCATTCAACCTTGCARACCACATGTCCCAGAGACCAGAAATCCACAGCAGAGCTGCAGAGTTCCCACAGGCCACTCTGTGAATGAGTTCACAGGCAACTGTAGGAATGTTTTGTCCTGTTATTTTCTCAGATGAGCTGGAAAGATGAAAAAAAGTGATCAAGAGACCTAAACAGAAAGGAGGTAGTGACAGCCCAGCCTGGGGAGCCAGGGATTCTGTTCACTTGAAGATTTGCTGAAAGAAATAAACCATGGCTCCCTTCATTTAAATTTATTTATTTATCTTTTTATTATTATTTTAATAGGGATATGTCACATTATTAATGCAGTGGGAGAGAAAACATGCAAACTCCAGCAGACATGCAATATGGATGTGACAGGTGGAAGAGTGACTGCAGGCCTGGTAGAGGAATGTTTGAAACGTTCATAGGCACATAGCATTTAGCCAGCTCTCCTAACCTTAACCAGGCTGGCTTTAGTCTGCAGGAGGGGATTGGAGGGGGTTTGATCCCTTCTGACTAGGCTGATTGCCCTGATAAACTCGTATTTCCCACTTAACTGACTGCTCATCTCAGTGGTCGCATCTTAACACCTGCATTTAGAAGTTTGTTTTTTGGTAGTAAAGCCCCTGATGCAGCTGTGGATGATGATTGTATCTGTTGAGCCAGGCTACAATTTAAATAAATAATGCTGAGCTGTAAAATTGTGGCTGACACAAAAAAAAAACCTGATGAAATGGGAATGTTTTTGTCTTTAGGAATTAGCRCAAAGAAGCTGGGGATGTGCAKCAAGTTGATGTCRTTAGACTTCCACAAAYAGCTTGAGTTCCATGTGTCAGGATYCTGGGGATTGTAATTAAGATCAATGACTTGTCATTTTAATGAATATGGATCCAAATCACACTGGGAAATTACCTTGTTGTGTCTCAGTGCTCCAGTTTCCTTTACAGAAAACAGGGAAGGTAAAGCTTCCTTTTTTCCAATTCCCTGTTTCTTCTTTTCTGGTGAGTATGTCAGGGCAGGAATGTGTTTGTTCAGCACCCCCATCAGTAATGACCTGGCCTCAGATATCAAGTTCAGATGAAGTTGCAAACAGAGTCATGACAACAGACTTGCTTTTCAGATTCTTGGTTATGTATTGGTACAAATTTAWTACAACCAAGCTGTGCTACAGAAGWWGGRYTTCTGGCTTTGATCAGAATCCAGAAACACAGAGTTGTGATAAGAAGTWAATAACAAAGAACAGATTAATTGTGCTCTGGAAATATTTTGAGTAGCAGATGTTCAAATTCTGAGCAATGGTTTTGCCAGCACTTTCTTATCCTGGACTAATTGCTCCATGTCTCTCTGAAAAATTCAGGATATTCCGTCATTCATCATAAGGGAACAGAAGTGTTTTCTATTATTTATGTAATAATCAGTGTTTTCATCAGTTTATCTTACCTTTCACATAGCAAAGATGTGCATTCCCAAGGTGCCAGATGTTTATGCCACTGAGTAGGTGAAATGGAGTAGAAAAGGATGYCGTTTTGATGGCTCTCTTTATAGCATATTCCTACCAGTGCTGATTTGAGAATCTGGGATGACAATAGTAAATAATGCTTAGTACTCCTACAGCACAGTACATGTTCAAAATTAAATTTTAGTAGTAGTAGGCTTAGAGATCTCTGAAAAAGTGAACACATACCAAAGGGAGAAAGTTAAACCTTAACTGTGATAAAACCCTGTCAGTGTTCTCTGGGGATCGACTCTTTCTCACCTAGAAAAGTAATAAAAAATGCTTCTGTGAGTAGGTAAAATTAGATGCCTAAATGGACTCCAGGGAAATTATTGTGGGGGGAAAGGTAATTGTTTAATTTCTCACCACAGATCAAACTTAACTTCTTSTTTGGGTAAATACTGAAATTCAAGAGAGACCTTGAAAAATTTAGTAGTTATTGTACTTATCTGTGAAAATTAAGATACCTGCAATCCAACCTGACATTCCAGAGCAATTAAAACATTACAAAGAAGTGGAGGACTTAATAGTTTTCTTTTCCTGATGTTTCAGAACAGACTGAGATTTCAGATTGGAGGTGCCTTGGTCTGAAGGCCATGTTCATAAGAGCTCTAGCATGATAGTTTTGAACAAATACAGACAGCAGTTGAGTCAAAGTCATTGTATGTCACTTAAAGTAAAAGTTCAAAGGGAAAAGACCCATGCCATCAATATTTTGGTTGTTTAAATGAGTCAATATTGTGCCACAGTAAAGACCATTTACTTGTGTTCCCTAACCTACTCCTCCTGGCATAGGATACCAGATGCCAGACACAAAGCATTTCTCCCCACATYATACAGAGAAAAAATCCGGTGTATGACTTACCAACTTTGAGAAAAGTTAATTGTAAACCAGTGGAATTTAACACAACACGTTAAATATACATTTTGGAACATAAGGGATGAAAAAATAAATATTAAAAGTCATCCCAATAATAGCAATACATAAAATATCTGATGATTCTCTGAGTATTTTTAGAAAGCAGTGCATTGCTGTGGTATGCAACTGAAATATCACCCAGTGAGACTTCAGCATAATTAAGCAATGATTAATCAATACTTAACTAAAGAAATTAAGCTCAGGAGAAACAATTAATTGAAGTTAAGTGAACTTTGACAGCTCATATTAAACTAAGGCTCTAATTAACAAAAGCATTGTGCATCCTCTAAATGGAGCGATGTGCAGGCTTCAGGTGCTAAGGATGGGGTGAGTGTTACTCTGCAGATTTCTTGATCAGGAGGAGTCACTGATGGAGAGCTTCATTTCAAGGCTTTGAAAAGAGGTGATTTTTCTTTGGGAGCCCACAATGCTGTTTTGTGACAGCAGTTCTGGCAGTTCAGGTGGCTCTCTGGAGGAACAAGTGCAGAGTCTCCTGTAGGGATTGCAGCCTGGCCTCATGTCCTTCAGGCTCTTATAACTTAGGACCAAGCTGCTTACTGGATGAGGTGGGGGTGCTGTAATGTCTGTGACATTGCCAAACTCCAGAGAGCCAAGGCTCTTTGACATTTTGGGTCACATGGAGCTGCACAGCCCAATTTCCTGCAGGAGTTGTGGCCGTTGAGAACCCCAGCAGGAGCAGCTGTCCCCAAAAGGCTGCAGCCCAGGGAAGGGCTGGGACAGAGAGATGAGGAAGACACAGTCTGGGGGACCTGGGAGGGCCCAGCTGTGACCGAATTTTCTCTTCCTCCTGTCTCTCTCTTCTGTGTCCTTGTGATTTTATATTTTCCCTAAAGTAACTTTCACTTTTAGTGTTGATGAATGCCATCATCTACAGACCCAGCTTGTAAACCTTTATGGGTGTGAKCTTGTCTCGGTATCTTTTCTGCAAAGCTTTCTCATGAAACCAGAGCCAGGATACCTGAGCTAATGCTTTTGAAAAGATTGATTTATTACCTGGAGAATAAGCCTGGTAGAGGAAAGGAGAAAAACACAAGGATGAGATCTAAATTACCATTGCTGTCTCTTGGCTCTCAGGAAATGAAATGGCCAGTGGTTCTGTTTAGAGTAGCCAGACCATGTCCAACAAGCCCAGGCTGATGATGGGTAAGGGTCAGGAATGGGGGTTAGAGCCTGATCTCAGCCCCAGTCCTCCTGAGGGAACCACACCTCTTGGAGCAGGGCCTTTCCTTGCTTGTTTTTACAGGAGCTGGAGAGTGGCACAAGGCTGAGATGAGAGGRAAAAAAAAATAAAAGAGATGATTGGCTAGTGGCTTAATTGCTCTGTTAATTGCTTTGCCTCTGGTGCTCCCATCCCTGCAGAGAAAGTGCCTGAGGGTTATCTCAGCTRTGAGAGTTCCCCTCAGTGATGAGCAATTATCTCCCAGGCAGAGAYTACCAAATGTGGATGTCACAAGATAGCTCCATTTGAAATGATGGATGGGCAGGGATGAAGACAAACTTCATTCCCAGAACTCAAATTAGGAGCTGGCAGATCCTTGTCTGTGTGGATTTTGGCCTAAACTAGCAACAGCATGAATGTCAAGATGTACCTCACCAAAGGTTCAGGTCCTGAGCCCAACTCCTCTGCTGGAGCCCATCTGAAAATCCTGATTTTCCTTTTGTTGAGGCCTCTACAAGATTGTTGTGGCAATGGAAGTGTTCTGAGTGCTCTGCATGGAGGAGGCAGCACTTCTCAGCTTGCACTGAGCAAACTGGGTTAGTCTGATCCAGTGGGTCCCAGGCTTCAAAGGATGGAGGAGTGTTTGGAGTTGGGTTACAAAGAGCTGGAGGGGCTAAGGGGACCTTCTGCTGCTTTGAATCCACAGAGTGGGAAGAGCAAGCTGAGAACTTGTGCTGGTTTTGCTCTTTGAGCAGCTGCACAGCAGCACCACAGAGCTCCAGCTGTGCCATGGTCCCCRTCGGTGGGGGAATTGGTGCTGTGGAGGAAAGTCCCAAATCCTGACAGGACAGAGGAAGAAAGCAAAGCAAAACAAAACACAACCCCACAACTGCAAAGGTTGATCTCTGGCCACTCAGTAAGGCAGGGTGAGGCAGCACACCCTGTGCTGTTCCCATTAAAGCCTCTCCAGGAAGAGTGCCTGACCTGCTGTGTGTGGGTGAGTGTTCCCAAGCAGTTCCATAAATGTGCATTATTGCCATGCTCCTGCCTGCCATATTTCCTCTTCTTTATTCACCAGGTGTGGGAGCTGTCTCTGGCTCATCAATTAAACCCAAGAGTGATGATTTCCAAAKGTATTGCTACTTAGTGAAAGAAATTCATCCTTAGGCTAAAGGACAAAGCAYAAGGCCTAAGTGTTATTTAAATGGCTCATAAAACATGTGCTGGCTCTTTAGCCGGAATGAAAATCACCCTTAGCTAACATAGGAAATATCCTGCTTTCCTCTGCCTTCCCCAGTCTTTTCATGATGATGAATCTCTTTCCTCTTTCTCCCCATTATTTCTGTAAATGAGAATATGCTGTAACATGGCTGAGGTTGGGCTAATTAAATCAGCTCTTTCTTATCTCATTGATCTGCATTTTAAAGTTGAGCTGATTAAGGATGGGAGACTGTATTTGATTAGAAATAYGTTTTTGCCAGTTAGTTACATCAAAGGGTAGATTACAGGAGAGCAGAGGAGTGGAACTCACACAGCTACAGTTTCTCCTGGATGTTAAAAGGAAAGAGAAATAAYATGAAATAAAAACCAAATCCCAAGATGCMTTTCTTACCCATATTTTTTCATAGCAAATGATGATATGTTTGTTTTATCTTCTGAAAAAAAAAAATAATAGATAAGTGAAATTGTGATATGGAGGAAACATTTCCATAAGCTGTGCAATACTGTGGCTGGTGCTTTAGCAAACATCCAGCAGAAAGAAATCTTGCTAAAACTGCAATCCCTTCTGGTTTTATGGTGGCATCAGCAGAGTCATGCCCCATCCAGGACCAAATGCTTCCTTGGGCTCGCAGCCAGAGCAAAGGGCCCCTGGCTGATCCTTTGCACAATTCCTCGGCAGTTTTTGCCATATTCCCAACCATCATGTCTGTATATATTATTAAATAAAGTGTTATACCTTATGTGACTATTTAACAAAGTGCTTTTCTAAGGTCCTTCATTAAGAAAAAAAAATTGATAACTCCCAAAATGCCACATCCTCAGCTGAAAAGGAGATTTCTTGGGGAAGAGGGAGTTAGGAAAGAGGATAGAAGGGAGAAGTTTCCTTTTTCTTCCTCTTTGAGTTTTCCAAGAAGACTCAGTGCCATATTTAGCACCACAAATTTGAAGATGGCAAGAAAACCAGCWGTCATGAGACCTCCTGTACTGGGACACCATGCAGCCCTCAGAACAGCTGCTAATTTCTTCTCAGTAGGGTTGGGACGGGCACAGTGACTGTAATCCTGTGTGCCACTGCTGAACCATGCTGGGAAATGCAGCAGAGCCTCTTAGACCCTCCTCCTGCAGACCACTGGGATGGTCTGAGCTGCACCTCTTGGGGTGGCTGCAGGGAGGATCCTYCTCTGTCACCCTKGTGCCTCTACAGAACCACCCACACWGTTCCATTGCTCTGCTTCACCCTTTCATCCCAGAATTCCCCCACGGTCCTGACCTGACCTGGAATGGTCACCAGTGGAAGCATTCATTGTCCACAGCTGTCCTGATGATGTGACTCCCGTGGTCAGGGGCTTAAACAACTCCTTTGGAAGGGTCTGTTGTGAGTGGTGTCAGGACACAACATCCATCACTCGGCTCTGAGGTCAAGCAGCCAGAACAGGAGTTAGAGAGCAGAGAGAATCCCACAGATCTGGCAAGTTCATTGGGAAAGGCAGCACAGCTGCAACAAAGCAAGGGCTAGGAGAAGAGAAACAGGAGTTTTACCCCTGGAGTAATGCTGTGCAATATTATGCTTTATTAGTGACATGTCAGAGGTAAGTAGGAAGGAGCAGAAGATGAAAGAAAAATTTAGTTTCCCTTTCTTGAACMAAGAATGCATAGTTAGTAATAAGACACTGACAACAACTGTTGTCCCTGTATCAGCCCAGTGCACTTTTCTGAATACCAAAACCAACAGGAATRAGCTCTTCTCTCTAYCTGCACCCCTCTCYTCCACTTTTTTGCTTGAAATGTTCRTTTGAGGGGCTTGCAAATACAGAAGCATTTAGGAACTCGAGCAAATTTCCTGCTTTCTACTCAAAAGCAGTAACAGATGAGGATGACAGGCTACTTGCAGGAGGATATTTATTAAAAAACAGATCCCAGACATCCAGACCTGTTTGTACAGAAACAGCTTTAGACCTAGTCCTTAACAGGTGATCAAAAGCCATTGAAAATGAATCTGTAGATACATTTAACCACCAAACAAAAATACAGAGTGAGAAGAAYAGTCAGCTCATCTGGTGTGGGATTTCTGAAATATCTGATCTGTAGAGGAACAAAACTAACTGTYATCAATTCATGGCTTATTTTTAGTTTGTGACAAGTGAGGTGGTACAAAAGCATATTTATTTACTATGAAGAAATACAGATATGTATCCTTAAATGAGAATTAAAGAAACTCTCTGCAAGAGATTAATCACAGCATGCCACRATGAGATTTAATAAGCATGAGATGCATGTAGGAATTATTTTTCTATTTTTGCAATGGCTGTATTTGCTTGTATTACTGCTCAGAGAGATAATAGCAGCTCTAGTGGCATTACTACTGAAATCCAGTAGTTTCCCATGAATTAAAATATTCTTTAAGGAACAGCAAGGATGAGGAAGGTGACTCCAAAGCTGGTGAGTCCCCTTCCAGAAGACTGATTGCTGCAAATGGTAACTTAAGCTAGAAGGGACCAAATATACTTAGTCCTTCAAAGAGTTGGACTTCATGAATTTCATTTCAGTTTTATGCATTAGGCAATAGAGTTTACAAGGAAACTGTCAGGATGCAGGTTTCAGAATTTACCCTTAAATGTGAATTTACTTGCTTCATGTGCTGTGACCAAGGCAGCATTTTTGGATAGCCACCCACCACTGGAGGTGCTTCAATTAAAATGTTTATTAAAATTCCAATTCATCTTTGAATACAATTTCCAATCACCCTTTTATATGCTAATTCCACACAAAATTTAATTGATAGGTAAATAACCATTCACTTTTATTTACTATGTGACAGCAGAATTGGTCCCATTTAAAATCTCCATAAATTTATCTTTAATAAACAAATGCAGCAGCTCAAAACTATGGCCTCCATTAAACCCAAATTAAAGGCTTATTTAAGATATTCTGTTTTTATATTTTTCCAAACAGGAGGTTAACTTCTAGGCCAAAGAAAGCCACTGGTGCCTTCTGAGCTAATATTTAATTTAAAAGATCTTCTTTAAGAACATTCATACTTTGATTCATTAGTTTCCTGCATGAGGCAATAAGAAAATGCCTGTTGAAGACACCCTGCAATGATAAAAATAATAATGTCTGAGTAATACTRGGGGTGGYGTTGCCAATGCGTATTGAGGAGACWTTTGAGTGAAACTGTGTTGCCAAGTTTGCATGTTTTTTATTTCAGTGATTAATAGAAATAGTTGTTCTCCTGAATTCAAGGTTGCTATTCTGTCTAGGTTTACAAAGCCTGTAAAACAGGAACTGTGTATACACATTTAGGTGTAAGTGAGGAGGCCACGGACTGATTCCTGTTCTTAAATGTGATTGAAGAGAATGTGGCATTTCTAAAGAACTCATCTATAAGAAAGCTCAAAGTACATTCCTTCCATTTATTTGTTCTTTTTAGAAAAGTATTAAAAGATGCTTTTAGAAATGTGTTCATTTAAAAAATCTCAAGCAGTTGTATCAGAGAGTCAACACTGTCCTTTTGTGACTATTATGGGATTCCTGTCCCAAGTCTCCCATGTCTCCYCTCCATCTAGATAACATCCAGAAGCTGTAAGGGAAACTCTCAACAGATTGAGCCCTTTTCAGCMCAAAACTGTATAAAATGAAGCTCAGCAGAAGAAATGTGTTTATCTGAAGGCAGGTCACTCGTAGAAGCACAGGATTGAGCAGAGCAGAATTTGCTCTCTCAGAACATTTCCTCAGGTCTTGGTTGCAGCATGTCATGAGAGCAAGAGGGGTGATTGTGTCTTTGACAAGGTCTGTGCAAATACCCCACAAGCATCCCAGAAGTATCCACAGAGAAGTTGAGACTTCATCCCATCCCTGGCTGCTGGGCAGACACATCCATGTGCCCACCCATGTGTGTTTGCAGCAAATCTCACCTGGATGGATGCAATCATTTTCGGGAAGGAGATGCCAATCAAAAGCTTCAGAAATAGAGGGAATGCTTGCCTGGTTCCAAAARTCTCACTGATCAGTGTAAAAGGGAACTGACTTGGGGTGCTTGTAATCTAATCTTTGCCTTTAAGAAGGCTCTTGTTAGGAGAGCTTTTGATATTTGGGCAAACTGATTGAGCTGGTCCAAGAGAAAGAGAGCAAAGAGTGATATCTCAGAGCCTCTTCCAAAGCTGCACAATGAATGAGCTGTAGCAAKCAAAGAAGAAACCATCATGCATGTTCCCCTGATGTGAAACCCCTCCTGAACACCCATCTCAGGGCCAATATCTGTAAAGAGCAGCTGGTAATGGCAAAGGGCTGTGGGGAACTGGAACTTGAAGTTTGATGCTTTAGCATATCTAATTATTAAATTGATTTCAAAAGAGAAGGAGTATTTTATATGCCTAATTGAAACAGGAGATGGTGCTTTCAATTTAGCAGTGCTTCCTCAAAGGGTTGCGTGAAGTCTAAAATTAATACTCCTCTTTTTACATTTATGGTCTCATTACTACCAACCCTGCCATAGCTGAAATATCACACATTTTACATTTGCTGGGATAACATACAGCACAACATTTTGTGGCTGCTTTAACAAGCTTAGAAACTCATACTG
>NW_026623624.1:647196-668894 GCF_030028575.1 Malurus melanocephalus
CAAAAAACCACAAACCAAAAAAAACCTCAAAACAAACCTCGTCTGAAGACAGGATAAAATAAGCAATAAACCCAGAGTGAAAACATTTAAATGGCAGGCGAAGCCCACTGTAAAAAAAACCTATGTGGGAATAAAAGAAAAGTCTTTGAACTCCTCTGAGTGATAACAGYTTTAAAATCTTAGTGCCAATACCCTGGCTAGTAGGGCAACAGCCTTTGAAAGCATAGGTCAGTGTTCTAGCTGTCTGACATCGTGTGTCCAGCCAAGTCCTGTCCTTCATTTCCCCGGTGCTGTAAAGCTGACGAGGGACAGAAGCTGACTGAACACTGTAGCKCCCAATTTTTCAAAGACCAAGTGTTATTTAATGTTCAGCTGGAAATCTGTATGTGGATTTGAGTCYGGGCTGACACTTTAATAATTACTCTGGCTGTTACGTTTCCCCAGAAAGAGGTCAATCCAGGGGTTGTGTAAGACTCTGAAGGCAATTAGAGTAGCTTTAGAGCAGATTTTGTTTATCATTGTRGTTATAACAAGTATTTTTGGGTTTTCTTTTCCCAGCCAGTTGGGCTATCTAAAGTATGTCAAGGGATATTACAGAGCAACAGACAGAGGCCTTTGAGGGAGCAAGGACTGACTGATTAGGCTTAACTTGYCATTTTCTGATGAATTCTTTTGAAAAAAAAAATAACTTGGGCATGTGGCTAATGATATTTTTGAAGGACACAAAGGGCTAAAGTTAGAAGTTTATTAGGGTTGTAGATTAAAAAATAGGAGACTAGAAATCAACTGGAAGAGTAAGTAGAGGGTGCTTTAAAAGTAATGCAAATGCTATCAAATAAACCAGAGTTCCTTTGCTTTTTATAAGGCATCTTTATATGTGCTGCTATGAAAAATCCTGCTTCAGCTTGTTTTGGAAGTAGTAAAATCAGGTGTGAAATGAGTTTTGTAGTCTATGAAAATCTGACGTTCCAACAATTGACCTTTGCTAAGACAAAATTAGCAAAGCGTAAAATTTCAAATAAAAAATACAGGGGAGAAAAAAAAAACAGACAAAAAATAGAATTTCCATCTTACTTACGAAGTCTAGGTTACAAATACCAGCTTTATTTTTAGGAGAAGGACTGGAACTCCCCAGATCAGAGCAATTACTTCTACTATATTCTTCAAGGAAACCTGTATGTTGCCATCACAGGCTTTTGCTTTTGACTGATGGTAATTTTCCCATGAAAGACAGTTTTGGCTGCTGTTTGTGTTGAATTTGAGGGTGGTAGGGCATGTGGGTGATTTTGACACTCCATCCCCACAGTAACCCTTGTGAGGGTGCTGCCAGAGGGTCATCCAAATTAACTGATCACATAGGGGTAGCAGGTGTGATCAGTTCAGAGCTGGTAAAAATATCACACAGAGAAATCAAAATGATCATGAGCATTGGAGAAGCAGCAGTGGGATCAAGTCCAACAGTTCAAAATGTGAACTCACATATTTTTGGCCAACAGGGAATTCTGCAGTGGGTGGGGACATTACTTGATGGGAGAAAGGGGACATAGACATGGCAGATGATCACAGGAAAATCATGAGTCAAACACAGCCTGTATTGTGTCAGGGAAGATATTTCCATTGGGGAAGAATGTAGAATTTAATTGCCCAGGACCAGACTCCCTGAAAACTCACCTGGAAATACTGATTGCCATGCTAGTTAAACTTCTGCAAGACTAACACACTCAAATTGGGTGAGATTCAGTGAAAAACTATCAGTTAYGATAAGAGAAGTCATAAAGAATCAGACTAAAGGCATTTGCAGTGCAAGASAGAGTTTCTGATGGTGACCAAGAGTAAAAACTTAGCAAAGAGTATAAGATAGTATAAGCATGAGTAATAGTTCTCCAAAACACTGTCAGTCTTCAGTAAATTTCAATTTACAAGCTTCCTGAGCAAGAGRCATTATCTTTACTTTTACTTTCTTCCACAACTGTTTCCTCTGCTGGATTTCCTCCCATATCTTCTTCTACTCCCTTTRCTCTCAGCATGTCTGCAGCAGCTGAAAGATGTGGGAGAAACATCAGCTTTTGCCTCTTTGTAAACTGATCCTTTTTAATTCCTCTAATGTCACTAATTCTTATTTTTAAGAAGACAATGAGCAATCATTTCTTGCTCATTGCTTTCTCCCTAATAGTGATCTGGAAAATGAAAGTGCCTGTCTTACACCAAGACAGCATGGCTTATTAATTTTAACAGATTAAGGATGAGGGAACATGACTGTGATCTATAAATGGGCACTGGGCTACACAGCAGTGAAGAGCAAGAGCAGTTTCAGCTGAAGAAAAATTTTGTCCAAAGAACAAAAGAATATTGAGAATGAATAAATTAAAGTTGAAAAGCAGAAGAAAGGTTTTAGCCACGAAGAGAGTGAGCCTCTGGGATAGTCTGCTGGTCATGGGTTGGCTTTGCCTGAGCTATATTTGCACAAATAGATCTATTAATTTGGAAGAAAACATCTCCCCTTTCTCCTAGGAAATCAGTTTCATCAGGTGTGTTAAATTTTCACAAATGGAAATGGCTTGGTTGGCATCGCTTCAGGTTGCCTTTGAGTCTCTTGTCTGAGCAGTCATGACCCATTTATAGGAGGATGAAGCATGGCCTTCCACTCATGTCTGCAGAGGTACTTGAATGAGTGACCCAGATGCTTTAATCACTCCGACATTCCCTTTCTTGGAGATTGGAGAGAATCCTGAGTGATTTAAAGATAGAGCACACACTTAATTAATGGAAAATGTCATGTAACACAGTGGCAGAGGAGCCCACCTGATGAGTTGGGAAGGCTTTTCCCATTTTCTGCCCTATTTTTGGGAATGAAAAGTAGCTTTAAGAACCTGYTCAGCTCTTGTCACTGCAGGACCGTAACACTACACCTCCTTCCATAATGTTTTATCCCCTCCAAAAACTCTTCTGATGGAGTTTTGTTCCAACACTTCCCCCAGAGGACTTTGCTCTCCTGTTTAATAAATTTCACAGTTAAGAAGCTTTCTCTGATGCTTTGTCACTCACAGTCACATAAGAATGGATAAAGAGCTGCCTTCAGACGTCAGAGATGAAGAGTACTTATATGCATGGGAACAGTCCCAAAAGGAGTGAGATGAAGGACTACTGCAAATATCAGCAGTGTGGTTACCTTTGCTCACCTTATATAGCAGGGATCTAGCAGGAAATGCAAAGGTGTGAATTTCAGCAYTTGTGAAAATGCCAGATTTACAGCCTTAAATAGCAAAGTCTTCTGCCTCTCCACAAAACAAATATAGCAGGATGTCCACTGTGAGAGTTTTCTCACAAGTAGGCGTCAGCCCCAGGGTGAGAAATGGTAAATAGGCACCCAAGGTGGGGGAGAAGTGGTCTTTCGTCCTCTGAGTGACAGAAATTAAAGCAGGGTTACCAGTTTATTGCACTGTTGACATTTGACACGGATCAAAAGAAAACCCTTGCTTGTTATGAATGTGAGTTCATTTCAACAGGGCAAYGGGAAGATTTCTTTTCCAATGACCAGCCACCGAAATCATCCTGTCACCTGCCAGTGGATTTAAAAACAATGTCATGGAAGGTGATTTGGGCTGAGATGTCATCTATAAAATATTTATTATAATGAGATATATGGGTTTCAGTCACTTAGTGCATCCTGCAGTAGCTGCTAGATGGGTTAAAGACCAAATTACTCAATCCTAATGTCATACACAGCTCTTGCACAGTATTTTTATTGCTAATTACTTGGTGGCATTATATTCACATAAAATAAGACCAATATGGACATGGCTGTTTGGGCAGCCAGRCTGGACCTTTTCTCTTCTTTACCTTGTCAGTGGAGGTGAATCACTAGTTGAAGSAAGATCCAATCTGAAGCTGGTGTGTTTAATTACCCTTGAAAAATGGAAAGGTCAAAATRGGACAGGAATGACAAAGTCAATTGAGCATCTGGACGGAGTCCAAGCGTCAGTACTCACTGTCATCTCCTTGTTTCTTCTTTTGGAGAAGWCTACACTGAAGTGTTGTTGTAAGAAGATATTTACACTGTGTTCTGTATTGCTTTCTCTCTTTTTCTCCTTTTCCCCTCTCCTTTCTTTCTACCCCCATTCCTGCTTTCTTCCTCCCTCTCCTTCTTCTCCCTCCTCCCCTCTCTTGCTGTCTTCTCTCTTACATATGAAAACTCAGAATTCCCTTCCCTTCCCTTCCCTTCCCTTCCCTTCCCTTCCCTTCCCTTCCCTTCCCTTCCCTTCCCTTCCCTTCCCTTCCCTTCCCTTCCCTTCCCTTCCCTTCCCTTCCCTTCCCTTCCCTTCCCTTCCCTTCCCTTCCCTTCCCTTCCCTTCCCTTCCCTTCCCTTCCCGGTTCAATCCAGACTGAGTGGGGACACGGATCAGGCAGGGTGAGGGGATCCAGGATGTCACAGCCTGAGATATCCATGGACTGGCACTGTCTGCTCCCTGGATCCACCAGCCAGGCCCTGGGTGTGTGTGGGTCTCTTGTAGCCCTGCCCCATATTCCTCACAYGGATTTTATCTCTGGACACACACACGTAGGATCTGTACATCAAAACACTCTGCATATGCGCATCTGGTGCATAAATATGCAGACAGGCACATTGATAGAATCAATTAAAAGCTCTCTCTGCAGCACTCAAGWCTTGCTGATCGTTAATCACAGATGTCTGATATCTTTTTATCTCRAGTCAAGGATTCTCTGTCTCCTTTATAGCAATCAATACACTGGGGTCGTCTCACGAAATCCACAGATTGTTATTTCAGAGCTCTGACAGGACAATAACCATGTGACTCTGACCTGTGTGAGAGGCTTTGGGTGACGCATGTGTAAGGCTGCTTGTATTGTATCTATAATTCATTTGCAGCTCWGTCTCTTGGGGGAGCAGGGGGAACCGTGGCAGCTGTTTAACAACCCACAATCACAACTGAAAGTAAAGGGAGCCACAATTCAGCCGAAACATTATGTAAAGATTGTGCTCACTGGGCCAGGGAACCTGAACTAACATGTCTATCTTTGTGGAGTGTTGGGGGATTTTTAATGACCGTAAGATCCTTGATTTTACRGCTCAGTCAGAAATACAATAGCCATAATAACATATTGTAGTGATARGATTCTTACAACTACCAAGTTTTAAGGATGTGTGAAAGGAAAAGTTACTGTAGAGAAGTRATATCATTTATTAGACCCACAGAGATGCCTGGAAAAAAGCAGATGAGTTTCCAYGCACATAGTCCTTTGTACAATCCTCAGGTGGTGTAACTTGGAGCAACTGAGAGTAACTGCTCTCAGTTTAACAGTATCACATTAATTGTTTCAGACAAAGGGGCTGATGAAAGTGAGGTCCCATGGGACAGAGAGGGATGGATTATTGCTGCCCCAGTAACCACGTGGGCAGCAGGATGAGGCACACATGGGAAATGGCAGTGCTGAACCATGGCTAGCACATCACAGCACCATGAAATTGTTTGGGTTGGAAGGGACCTTAAAGATTGTTCCAACCCCTCTGACATGGGCAGGGACACTCTCCAATAGACCAGGTTGTTTTGACCCCTTCCAACCTGGCCTTGAGCACTTCAAGGCATGGGGCAGCCACAGCTTCTCAGGGCAGAATCAGTGAGCATAGCTRACCCTGCTCTGACTGCAAGGTAAACTGCTTTAGCACTTACAGGGGTTTAATCTTCTGTGTTTCACCTTTTTGTTGGTCTGGTTCTGCACACAGCTTGGGGAGTGTAGCTGATGCACCAAAATCCATTGAAAACCTGCAAAGCAGATTAACTGCTTCTGTTCAAAGAGGGAAAAAATGAAACATTTAAGCTCAGCCCTTTGTAACAGTCAAGAAGAACAGGGAGCAACACAGAGTACGTTTCTAAGCAGCTGCAAAGGAACCACAAACTCGCAGATATTGGATGCTGTATTTATTTTTTTTTAATCCTCATAAAGGAAATAGTAAAACTAAAAAATTTATTTTAAAAAAAAGTGAAACTGGTATGAACTAAATAATGAAATYGCTTTCACAGGAGAAGAGATGAGCCAGGCTATCAATCCCCATATTGGGGAAGAGGTGTTTGCAGAGGTGGTGAGAGGAAGGATGAATGGGGTTGGGTGGATTAGATGGACCCCTGACCTTGGGCACCAGGGCTGCTTGGATGGCCTTTCTGGCCACACTGCTCTACCCTGGACTTTCTGGCTCACAGCCATGAACCTCAAATCAGAATCAAAGGATTTCTGCTTTCTGGTGCTTGCCTGAGCTCTGCCTTGAATCCTTTAGGAGATTTTCACCTGCCTTTGCTCAACTCCAGRGAAACCAATGGCTCTCTGCCAGCTTTTGTCAACAGCATGTGCAAGGACGATGTTTGCAAGACAAAATAACCGGTGTTAAGATTTCTCTGTAAAGAAGAAGAGGTCGCTTTATTAAAAGGTCAGTTCTGCATCTAAGAGGTTAATAAGTATTCGCTGAAACTCATCAATGTCAAGACTAAAACCAAACAGGAAAATGGCAATCTTTCTCTTTTGTAAAGGAACTTGTTGAAATAACTGCCTAARTCTGCCCTCTGTTTACTAAAATGGCTTTGGAAATCTCTAAATCCATTTATCCTGAGGATTATCATCATCTGGTTTCCAGAYAACATTCTCATTTCCTCCAGTGAGGTTTTCTGATACCTTAGGCCATTAGCTGTGGTATTGATCTTTCTTTAATACGTGAGAACTCCTACAGCAAAGGCAGCTCTGCATCTAAAAACCCCAAGCCAAACCTGTTTTATCTGAATACCCAGAACAGCATTTTGTTAGAAACAAAATTTAACATTCTGTAGCTTTTGTTWGTAATAAATGTATCCGGGCAGTCTCTAAAGACATCCTTTACAGAATAGACTGAGCCTGTTATCAGCCACTTGGGGAAATTCTGTTCCAGAAACAAAAGCCTGTGACATGCCAGTCCTTCAGCTTYTAGTCCTATGGCTCAGCCCTGGGGAAGGAGATAATGGGCAGTGCTTGGCAGGCAGCCTCTGAGATTTTACCTGGCTCTTCCTACCCCAAAATCCACCCCCCTGACAAATCCTGTGCATCAGTCCATAGAAAAGTAGTCCCCAAGACCCTTATTACTCATCCTAAATCATCTGTCAGGGATTGTTGGGATGGTGCCTCCAACAGAATTGGAGGGAAGAAATCTTAAGGAAAAGTCTGATAAAAGAAATTACCACAGCTTTATTTATATTTTTCTGCCTTTACTTATATTTTTCTGCCTTACAAGCCTGTTTCCCCCTTTGTCTCCCATTTATTAGGCAATGTTGGACTCCCCAGTTACTCCTCTGTTTAAGGAAGACAACCCAGTAACTTGGGAAGAGGGAAATGAAGGCAGCTGGGAAAGGAGGTGAGAGCATTTGGACCATTAGTGGCTTGGACAGGTGGGAATCTATTTCTACTTCTGAACCAATGTGAGCTTGTAGAAAAGCTTAAGTTTCTAAAAAGTTTTCTTTGTACCTGTAACCTGTGAGGCAGTGATGTTGTGGTGATTTTTGCCTTTTCCTTTTACATACCTTTTACATACCTTTTACATACCTTTTATATATTCTCTGTATTCTTAGCACACGTATTTGTAGCTTGGTAGCCTATTATTGGAATTTAGTTCCAGTATTTTTCCAGGCAGAAAGACCAAACACATTGCAGGGGCCCCAATCCTACTTGGTTCTCCCTGGCTACCAAGGTTGAAAACAACTCTTTGAGACACATTTTCATAAACAAGGAACAGATAGTACCAAGGGGGGKTGCTCTAAAAAAAGGTTGAACCAGAAGGGGGAATTACCTCATCACCTGTGCTTCTAATTGGTGATTTTTGTCAAATATGCTAATTTGCTGAATTTATAAAACTGTATTCACCCCATATATGGGCTTTTGTGGATATTTTTCCATTTCTGCCCCTTGGAGGCCTCCAATAAAGACCAGCTTTTATATTATCTCCTATACTAAAATTATCTCCAAGGTGTGTTGTTTCATTTCTAGGGTTCTTAAGGCATCACCAGAGAACGAGGAATTAAATTCATTCACCTTAACTATTAGGGCAAATTTGTTTTCCCACTAGCTCAGCCAGAATCTGTGTATAGACAAGTCTTGTGTCCCCCACCCCCAGTACCACGACCTTCAGCATGTTTTTCTCTCTGTTAAACACAAGTCATCCAGCCCAACACAAAGTTCATGGGAGGAGAGAAGTTCTCCCAAACACTGCAAAAAATGATTGACTAAAAATGCCTGTCATGGTATAGGCAAAAGACTGCTGGAATTTACTTCTTGCCACTTTGGACTTCTTTTGGTGCTTGAAGCATAATTTTCAGCAGTTATAGAGAAGCGTGATTTAAAATTTGTTCATCAGAAGAACTCTTCAAGGTATGAAAGTCTTCATTAACACCTAGGAACAGTCATTATGGTCAAAAAWTTCAAATTTGGGTGCCTTAAGTAAGAATAAGTATATACTTTATCAATTTTTCAGCATGTCTGAGCACCTGCAGATAACATTTAAGACGAGYTAATTACAGGATCCTAAATATGGATTAAAGGATTAGTTTTAGACACTAAATTGTAAAAAGTTGAGCTTATGTAACTTACCAGGGCCACATGGAAAGTTGTTGGATTTAGATGCAGAATCACAAATCTTCTTAAACAGSAGAAAGGATGCAGCAAATGATCCAGGTTTGTCTTCCTTGTTTGCCACAAACTACTTCTTCCCAAAACCCAATCGGGAATCAAAAAACATAGGACTTAGGGTTCTTTTTCTGAAAATCCTTTCTTAATTGTATTATCAGTTAGGAGTGATCCTGCAGCATAACAAAACAAAACTCWAACAAACAAACAAATCCTCCAACAAAATAGTCATTTTAGGCCATAGACAGATGCTCAGTGTGCAGCAGCCTCTGCCAGCTGATGATTTTATCGTGTTCAGCTGCTATTTTGCAGCTCTGAGTTTGTATCTCTTTCCCTTTTCCCTTTCTGCAAGCATTCCAGCTCTTCTGGCAAAATGAGTCCTGTGAACACTCCCTAACTCAAACAGTAAAAATAGGTGATTAGAGTTATTTCAGCTAGTTGTGGTTGAAGAGGATAGATATAACAGTGCTGAAATGGGGGTGGAGAACAAGTAATTTTTGGCTACAAACAGTAACAGCTTCAACATAAAGAAGAGAAAATTTGGAAAAGGACACTACTTTTACAAGCTGAACATACTGAGTTCAACCTCACAGCCCTCAGACTAATTGCCCTGAGATAAAACAAGTGGATTTTAGTTTTTCTTTAAATAGTGAAGATAATCTGGTAGTGATTTAACAGTAAATGTCACAGCAAACAGATTCAGGACTGGAGCTCAGCCAAACAAGCATGCTCTTCCCCGTGCAGTGTTTTTAAACAGGTACCTCTGCTTTTCTTTATTAAAAGTTTCTGCCTTGGCTCATCTTCTCCCAAATCGTGCCGAGTAAAAACTCTTAATTTCCAGAAGTGTATCTAGTTATATGCAATATCAGCCAGGGTCAAAGATCTTCCTCTGCTGTTATTTCGAGCCCGGGTGCCAAACAGGATCTGCACAAAGTGTCAGCCCTCTCTGGCCTGGGAGRGCTGTGCTGGAGCAGCACTTCAAAGAGGAGCTCAGGGGGAAATTGATTCTCATCTCACTGTGGGGACCCGTGTGATTCACAGAGCCCCCACCAGCGCTGGTGACAGTGACATGGCCAGAGCTGTGCGCGCTCTGCGCGGGGAATGAGGTTAAGGATTTCACACAAATTAAATCTTCCTGCTTCAAGAGAAGTTTGGATACCTGTTTGAAATGACCCCCCTATTATGTAAATAACACAATGAGGAGGCTGGGGTGGCAAGTATGGTCACTGTGGCTGACCATTCCCTGTCATACTGCCTTGCTGCTGGCATTAAGGGGTCCATGGAATTGTTACACAAAACCCCACAAAGTTCCTCTTTGCCTGCAACAAACATCTTTAAATTAGTACAGTGAAAATCACAAGACATGGGGTAGAACCATGCATTCCTTTTGAAATGTATGATTCCATTAAGATAAAATATTTATAGGAATTAGATCAGCTAATGAGGATTTCATTTCGGAGCAAAGTCATAAAAAGCCGGTCATATCAGGCCATATTTTTAGAACAAAAATTTCTGAAAGGAAAAGTTCACGAAACAAAGGAAAATGAATTAAAATAATTCATGGCATGTAATAAAGATGTTGAAAACAAAATCTTGATTTTCTGTCTCAAATGGAGCTTTTGGATCACCCCAAAGCAAGGTATTTTGGGGGGTGAAAGAAAATTTACTTTCAATGACAGTATCTATCTTATTTTGAATCAATCTGAAATAAATGTTATTATTGAATTTCCTAACAGAGGAGAAATATTCCCATAATGTGGGCCCCTGTTACATGGACATGGGCAGCAGTGCTGTGCCAGCTGCAAAGGAAGGGTTATTTCTGATGAAGAAATTCTTTATTTCCTTTGGTGCTCAGGGACCCTGAATGATGAGAGGAGGAGACTTATCTCCAAAAGCTGATGAGGTTATCACTGCCAGATCCCTTCCCCCTTCCTCCCTCCCCAGTCTGCCCTACTTTACCCTCATCCCACTCACCAATACCTAAACTACTTTTCAAACAGCACCAGGACCACAGGGCAGAATTTTAAGGAAGGCAGAGCTGGCAGTGAGTTTCCATAAAATGTAATGCTGATGGCTGCAGTGATGAGGAGCCTAATGGATGAGCAGCTCAGATGTCTTGCTGTGAAGGGCAAAGGGGCTGCCAGAGGCAGGACTTTGTCTGTTGGCATCTTAATTACCAGATTTCACATCAAAATGCAAACTCTCATGCCGCCCCTGGCTGTGTCTTGGAGTTGGTCTGATTCGCACCAGCCCAGAACAAAATGAGGAAAAGCTTTGAAGAGCAGGGAATGATGGTCTTGTAGGCAACAGGATCAGAATTAGGAACAAAATCTATGAATTAACTGTAAGTTTCAATAGCTACAGTAGAAAAGATGAGGCAATAAAAGCAAGTGGCAGCTGAGGAGTTGACTGTGGGTCCCATGTGGGGTAAGACCACTCCATTAGCAGCAGATTAGGGCTGAAGGATGCTTAGACAGCCAGTGAGGCAATGCAGAGAATGGCACTGAGGACAGTGAATGGAAATTCCCATCTTTTTTAGTTACTTTACATTGCCAGCGTGTACATCACGAATTTCTCCACACMAAGGTTTTCCTGAATAGGCAGCAAAGCTGAGCCAAGTGTGGCTGCAGCCTTAGAGCAGAACCTTTGATGCAGGACCTTGCACCCATCAGGGAGTGGGGGCTGCCCARGGTTTGGAGTGGCACAGCTTTTCAAAATCCCGCATTGGAAGGCAAAGCCAGCTACTAGACTGCAGCTTGCTTAAGGTCCKCAAATAGAAAATATTGCTTGACTTATTTTGTAGCTCCCAGGAGATGAAAAAAAAAAAACCCAAAAAACCAAAACAAAACCCTGCAGCAATACCAGATGCAAGACTAGGTGAGCTTTTGGCAGCAGAAGTTGTCCGGTGAGGTTATGCATTCTCCATCCCTGGCGGTTTTTAAGGCTTGACTCCATAAAGCCCCAGACATCCTCCCCTGATTCCATAGGTGACCCTGCTTTGAGTAGGAAGCCAGGTTACAGAGCTCCTGAGGTCTTCTCCAGGCTGAATTATCTTATGATCCTCATTTTGTTTTCTAGTACCAATTAAGGCGAAACTGTACCAAATGCTGAGAAAGAGAATTTATGCAATTACTTACTGGTCCCTTGGTATTGCTAATGAGTGCAGAAAGATGAAAGATCCCTCAGCTCCCAGAGGATCTTGGAGATGGATCTAAGGAGAGGATGGCTCATATGCAGGGCGTGAGTCTTCAGGGGTTTAGCAGCATCAGGCCCCACTCAGTGCACCAAAGACCCAAGGCTTTCTGCTGTGCTTTTCACACCCACCCTACACATTCCCTTCTGCCACTGTAACTTGCTGTGAGATGCAGCAAAGTCTTCCTTTTTTACCTCCCTGTCAATATTTATTGTGCATGTGTAATTTGAATATTTTAAGATAATGAAATAAAATTCCTGTCTGCATTCATCAAGTCCGACGTATCTGCAGCATAAAATCTGAATACAGAACAACCTAAAACTACCAGAGGAGACAGTAAAATAGATGGACCTCTGTGCAATTGAATGAACAATTTCTCAGTCACAGCAGTGATGCCAGTGGGGAAAAGGGATTGTGACCTCCCAGGTGCCTCAGAGAAACCCTTTTCTGGCAAGTGCACAGCTTCAGGGTTGGCAAACGCCAAAGATTCATCAGCAAACAATCTTTGTTTTCATACCACTACATGGAACATGCAAGGCATTTGTGGAAAGTGTCATTTTAAGGGATGTGTCCTTTTAAAGGAGCAGCTTTGTAAGTGAAAATCATTTTAGGTTTAAGGATTTAGAAATGGTCTGCCAGGCTTGAGCTGCAGCAAGTGACTTATGGTTACTGCCTGGAAAATGCAGTTCACCTGAAAATAATTGTTTTAGGATTGCTTAAGAATCACTGGTTAATGTGAAACATCTTGATTAAGGCAGTTTTTAGGAGCTGCATTGCAGGATAYAGAGATTTAAAGATAAAAAGTGTTTTCCCAGAGCTGTCCACATATTTTGCACTATCCATCAGACCCTCCTTCTCCCTCCAGAAWTATTTAGATAGTGATGAATTCATTTACATAAATTATTAGCTACTGAGTGGGGAGACAGTGTGTGAGAAAGAACGGAGAAGTGTCTCAGGAAATTCCTCTGGGATCWCTGGGGGAGGCTACCAGGAGGGAGCTGAAAATTGGGACGGTTTAAATTTGTCATTGGCAAGTGAAACCGAGAAAATAGAACAATACCCGAGACACATAGAGAAATGTGGAGGGAAAGGAAAAGAAATCTCTGGGTACAGACACAAAGATGTTCCTGGGCCCACATTCACAGAGAATTCTCAAGTCCGTAAGAGCTCAAAGCACGGAGCAAATTTAAGGGGAAGGAGAAACAAGAGTGTAAGTTTTATTATTATTTTCTGGTAATAGCCAAAACAGGGAAAGGTATCTCACCTACCACAGATCAGAAAAAATGAATTCCTGTGGGGATGAAGGGAACCATTTTAAAYCATTCCGTTTGATTGCAGATGTCAACATCCCAAGTGAATTTGTAGTCTTGAGGCTGGAATCTTACTTGTGCTCTACAGAAGTGGGAGAGAAGCCAAACACATCAGTGTCACATTGAAACCAGTGCCCTGGGGAAGCAATACCTCCCAAGAAACTCCCACTGGATGCTGTMCTGTGAATCATGTGTGATTTATACTTGTGCTTTGATTACAGCTAGTTGGGAATTATTTTTAGCTTTCCATTCAGAAATTAAAATTCATCAGAAATGCCTTTTGGGTTTTTTTTTTTGTTTTTTTTGGGTTTTTTTTGTTTGTTTGTTTGTTTTATTTATTTTTTTCCCACTGCCCTAGAACCTAAATGCTTGAGTAGAGCATATCCTCAGGTAATATTTCTGAGCAAAACCAGAGAAACATAGAAAGGTGCAGAAAAGCCAAGACAGTAATGACACCAGCTGGAAATTAAATTTAGAGGTAGATCTCAGTCCAGCACTGTAAGCAGGCAAGTGAAAATCTGAACCAAAATCCCTCCTACACACAATTTGGCATGTTGGTTATTCTGGTTAAAGCAATATTTTTTGTGATGTCTCTGTGGGCAGCTGGCTGACTCTCATCAGGTCACAAAGGGGTCTGAAAGACTTTCAGTGCTGTAGCCCACCACTTACCTTGAGAGACTCTCCTCGCCATTTCTCGGCTGGAATCTCTTGATTTGCTTATATCTGGTTTTGCTCAGGATTTGACTTCAAACAATGGCACACATCCTTCCAAAATGAAAAAAAAAAAAAAAAAAAAAAAAAAAAAAAAAAAAAAAAAAAAAAAAAAAAAAGAAAAAAAAAGAGATACTTGGGTAGTCTATGTCAATACAGACTCAGTAATTAATGGATTTATATTTCCACCCTCCAGCAATTCCTTTCCAAACACCCAAGAGGACATGAAAATTAAAAAGTGCCTACAGTCCCTTCCTTGTATTTAGGAACCCTCTAGCAAGGCTCTACATTTGCATTTTTTATCCCTTTCTCTGTTGTTTGATTGTGGTTGCAAAAGAGAAGACYGAGGGTTTGTGTTTGACTTCCAACTTCACCTCTGCAGTGTGCAATCAGAAGTGTTTTTCAGGCAGAAAGAACATGGCAAAGTCTCATGTTTGCCTTTTGTTCCACATGAAAGAACAGCACACATCCTGTTGTTCATCAGTCAAGGTTATTCCTCTTGGCTGTCTGCTTGATTCTCCCATTATTTGTGCCTTAAACTCTACCTTATTTGTTTCCTGGAGTTTAATGTGTCCCTGGTTTCTTTCCCTGCTTAACCCAGGTGGAGATGAGGAGCCTTAGTGGTGGGCAYGGTGCTTTCCAGCTACCCCGACTTCTGGCACCCTCTGTCCTACCCGATTTTGGCATAACAGAAATGTCACATCTGTTCACACATGCCCTTAATTTAGACCATGAAATATTCAGGGGTTATACAASTATTAAAATTAACATTCTGACACAGAAGGTGAGACCAAGACATAAAAGTGGAGTCAGCAACTGTGCTCTTGGCAGTGCCATCCTCCTGAGCCCACGCTGGTTTGGCACAGCAGGAGGGCACCACGGGAACTTTGTTTCAGGAAGGTTTTGAAGTCCCGGTTTGTTCCAAGTCAGAATGAAACTCAACAAAAATATTGTTAAGTTTCATGAATGAAAAGTTCAGGGAGAAGTGAATTTTTTTTTTTTTTTCCAGAACACAACAGCTAAGTTCAGGCTTTCCATTTTTAATACACTGCAATTTTTTTTCTTTTGGTCAGAACTATGCACAGAATAGGAAATGAAAATCACTTGTTTTCAAATGTCAGAAATGGGACAGACTGACACTGCTGTCACACCTCTCCCCTTCTACACCTCCTCATCCCTTCCCAGATCATCCACATGAAATTTTGGCAAAAAATAGATGAGATTTTCCATATGTAAAGTAAGTGACAAAAGCACCCAYGCCAGGTTCTGATGAAATCCACTGTCATCCCAATCTGACATGACATTGCCAAGCAAGGTGATTGATCTGTAGGGTCTATCTTRCAGTGACAGCTACAAAGTTGTGAGATCTGGCTACCAACCAGAAAATGTACTGGTAGACTTAAAGCAGTGTGTCAGCAAGTCCTGAAGTTCTGCTTAGACCTGACAGCCTGTTATCAACTAAACCTTCATATCATTGCTGCTTTGCTTCACAGGGATAGTGCCAGGGTGTGTCTGTGCTGGAGTTTGATGCTTGGGAAAGTGCATGTGCAGAACCACCAGAGTAGCAACTGCGCTGATGGAATGAGTTGCTGTTCCACAGCCAAGTGTCAGCTGGGAAAACTGCACAGTTCTGCACTGCAAAGGTCCGAGTTTGAATAATTGAAAGCTCAAAGCCTTTATTTTCTATTACTTTTGTYGTGGTTTGAACTTGACCGAAAGCCAAAGYACCCACGATGTTCCCTCCCCCYRCCCCCACCAGAGAGGCAGAAGGGYGAGCAAAAGCCCAATTAACACTAAAATTTATGGCTTTTAGATAAGATAACATACTTGAGAGAAAGATACAAAAATGCTCCAGAAAAATGGTCAGACAGGCTGAATAACTTAAGTTGCAAAAYAGATTTATTACTAAAAACTATTCTGTTGAGGGAATGATTTTGRGAATGGACTCTCCCTGTCTAATGCAAGCTCATCTTGCTGTCCCAGACTCCCTGCTGAGGTCAGCAGCTGTTTGCCAGTGGGAAYAGTTTCTTCATGGATGTTTTGGGAGACCGTGGTTGAGAAAAAAGTTCTGCTGATCTGTTCCAYTGGACACTTGTGAAGGTCCTGGAAGATGGGCTTGTATTCCAAAAGAGGATGCCTCATCTCACATGAAGCTGTTCTCAAAGCCTTTCAGAGTGGGTTTTTCCCAYTGAATTATAACAGGAACCAGGAACAGATCTGCCCCTGAACTGTCATTGCCACTTGCTCAGCACTGTGCTGCCAGTCCACGGAGTTTCTCCACACTTGTGTCCATGTACCCCTTGCTTTCATGGCTGTGCAGGTTCATACACACACTGAGTTGTGTTTCAAGAGACATTGCTTAACAATTGCAAGGACATTTATTTTCCAGGGGAAATAGCAGAACTGCCCCGAGTGTTTGCAGTGACCTTTTGGCTTCTGACAAATCTGTCAGTCGTCTGTCTAGAGGGTAAATTTCTTCAGCATCTTTTTCATCCTTTGTTCAAAAGTAAATTTTTGAAAGCATTGCTTCATTGTCTGATAACATTTACATCCTCCATGTCAGATGGTGGAATTTCCAGGACTTTCTCTATTGCTTCCTTAATAAGAAAAAATAAAATAAAATGTAAAATGTGACTTTTTAAAACTTCTTGAAGAGTATTGGTCTCTCCCAAGGAGTCTGGGTTGGGTTCTCTGATGCCAGAGGGCAAAGCTCAGTTTCTGCATCTACAATCAAAAAAAAAAAAAAAAAGGACAAGTCTGTTTTCCAAAGGGTGGTTTGGAAATGGAATGAGCTTGAGGAAGGAAAAGGAAAAAATCATGCACAAACGCCATGGAGCCAAAACACAGTAGTACTTGGGACAACTTCACCAAAAGTTTTTTATTTGTTGGGGCACAAGAAGAGAAAACTGGGATTGTAGAATTCTTCTGACTTCCAGAAAACCACAGTGAGAAGCCAGGAGAAAAACTTCAACCCAATTGCAAAAGAGCTGTGTCTTATATAGGTTTTGGGGTTTTTTTCCCTATGTTTTTCTTCCAAGCAACTGTTACTGTGGTGTACTAACATGATTTCTGCATTCAGTGTGACTCCAGCYCCAACAGCTTCTCGTGTGAGTAAGCATGAGTAGGAGCAATGTTTAATTTCTCTGTGACCACACAACATTTAACMACCTTCTAGCACAGTGAGCAGGAAGAGTGAGATGTACTCGGTGTTCTGAAGTATTCTGCTGTGCTACACAGGTAAATTGATAGTGTGCAACCATTCTAAGAATTTAGCTGTTRAATTTTAGAAAACATCCATTAGAAATAGCAGGCAGGCACTCTAATGCCAAAGTCTCATCATTTCTAGTACCTGTTGTTGTTAATTGAATGGTAAAAGTGACTTTAAGAGTCCTAGCAGCCACTGGAGCCTATCCCTCCTTCTCCATCCATCCATTCCTCTCACCCCCTGCTCCCTCATTTGCAAAGCAAAGCAGAAAGTGTTTGGTGACACCAGAGCAGGAATACAGGTATGGTGGGACCAGCAGCTCTCAGCAGGGAAGTACCTCCATCAGCAGGGAATACGAGAGACTGGGGACAGCAGGAAAGAGAAAGATGAAGTGATCCTATTTATAAATGTATTCCCCCACTCCCTGTCTGTACTATGCAGATATCTCAGCAGCGCAGATGGATCTGCATACTGATGAAGACATGGGGCATCTATGAAAAATGCCRGATCTGGCTGAGCTCCCTGCAGGCACAGGGTCTGCTTGCTCCTCTATTGGAGACCAACACACTTGCATTTTTCAAAGCTTGGACATGCATGCCAGGGTTTGGTGCTGCTTTGTGACTTTGCTTGTGCCTAAGAGCAAAGCCCAGTTTCCACTTCAGCAATCAGATAAAAGAGTGCAAAGCGWCTGAACAAGAGACTGAACCTACGAGCAAGAGGCAACTTCAAATCAGCTCATCAGTAGGCAATGTGAATAGAGGAAAATGAGTATCACTACAAAAAGGCCACGTAAATCACCAGCCAGGACGCCTGGAGAAAGCCAGCTCTGTCAAATATAAGAGATCAGCTTGCTGAGGTGCCTGGAGGGCTGCARAGAAAAATCTGGGCAATTCCTCAAAGCCAAGGCTTTGTGCTRCACCAGCACTGAGAGGAACAGCGTGGTTACTGTAGTTTCTTTCACAGTTTCTACATCTGACAGTGCCATATGAATATCAGTGAAGTGGCACAGTACCCCATGGAGGTGGGTATGAGAAACCACTTATTTTCATTATAGAATCAAAGAATCCAGACGGTCAGGGGGTTTTGGTTCCAAGGCACCAAACAATGCCTTCTCCAGAGCCAGCGGGAGATGTGGGTGTCCAGCTTCCCCCARCACCAGGCACTCAGTAACTGGCCTGAGATCACACCACAAACCAGTGACAGATCTGTTCAGAGCTCAGGACTTGTGACTCTCTGRCCACCTGCTCTTCCTGTAAGATAATCCTACCCTGTAGTCTTGTGCCAAAATATTCAGAGAAGGAAAATGACCGGGAAGGGCAAGGTCTGWGCCTCTTGAAGTTTGGAGGGAGTGGGATGACAAAACCCCTCAAAGGTCCCTCTTTAATAYGCTAGCACAGATGGAGTGATCTCCTAGTGGCCAGGGCAACTGTGATCCTTGATGAGGTCCTTGGATATTTCAGCTTCCCTTAATTCTTTCTTATCCACAACAGACTTAGCGTCCTTTCCAAAAAGGGTCTTATGCCAGCTCCTGGTAAACAAATTGCTTTGCTGCAAGAAACGTTATCAGAGCTGACTGCGGTAATCCAGAGAGAAGCCAAAGACCTGAAGACTCAGAAATCTCTTAGGAGATCTTCCTGGAAAGGAGGAAAAGTTTCACCACARCAAACCCAAGCAAAAGCACTGGGTCAGCCTGGCTCTGCAGCTGTCAGGGCTGCAAAGCTGCTTTCAACTCCCCACGTGAGGAAGGATCCCTGCCCGAGCAGGGGAGCATCACGAACCCAGGGTCCCTTCTTTCCATCCCTGATGCTGGCTTGCTCCTAACCAGAGCAGACACAGCAGCATTCCTGCCTTGAGCAGTGCCCAGGAACCATAAGAGCAAATCTACCTTTGTTTGTAGAGCGAGCCACTTGAAATTGCATCCAGGGAGATCTYGAGAAAGGTTTTGATCTTTCCTTCCTGGCATGGACCAGACATTGCTGCCAGTACAGACTGTTCAGCCCTATCAGCATGATAGATGCTCCTGCAAGGAACACAATTTTAGCTGTTTTAGTACATATCTGCCATCACCATCTGCTATTTGTTGGCATGAATGTGTACTGTAAGGAAACTAGGTTCAAGGGTAAAAAAAAAGTCTCACAAACCTTTTAGAGTTTTAAGTTCATTCAAAGGTTTGGATTTTGTTTTGTTTTAAACATCGCTCACGCAAAGCACAGTATGTCTTCTGTTCTTGTGTTCTCATGATCTCTCCTTTCTTTTTTACTTTTTCAGCATTGTTGTTGCCAGAGATCTTCAGACAAGTGTTCTGTCCTTACAGTAAGTACTAGGAATTCAGTTAATTTGGTTGGATAGTCCTTGCAAGGTGTAGGACACCTTCTGAAGAYGAGAAGGAGATTTTTTAGAAGATGTGCTTAAAAGAGTCTCACCATATTCCTGACCAGGATTTTAGTCTTTCTTCTCTCACTGAGGTTTTCTGTCCCAGTTAACCCAAGCCAGCTGAAAAGGGCTCTGAACAGAAAATCATCCACAGGAATATGAGAGACATCAAATAGACTCATCCCTCCTGGAAAGTAATAACGCAGAAGTTTTGTGTGCAGTATTAGTGAGCAATATTTGTAGAGTGCTTTGAAGTTAGAAAGCACTATATAAATGCTAAGTATTATTAACTATATGAATCAGTCATCTTCAGAGAAATATAACACTGCTAAGGATGGGAGAGACGTCTCTTCCTTTCTTAATGATAACCAACCCCCAAAGTTATTCATAAAAATTACTTTTAAAAATAGATCAAATGATTTCCCCATCCCGTGATAATCCTTCTGATTGCCCCCATGTTTCAGTTCACTGTATCATCTCAGAGATCAAAGGATGTTTCTGAGGCTGGCAAACCAATCCCATAAAGAAGAAAACATTCTGCTGTAGATAAACAAAATACAATTTCCAGATAACATCATGGTGCTGATCAAAATAGCTGCTTTTCCAATTAGATTTCAAAGAATTCTTAATTGTTATTGATTTAATCTGGAGATGTGCAGATTTTTCCACTTAGAAACCTGTTTCACAGGGAGCTTATTACCCTGGGGATTTCAGTTACAGACAGGTTTTAGTAAGCAGCAACAGCCTGGCTGTCAGGCAGGTGACAATAAAAAGGGAATCTGTCCAGATACAGGAGACAGTGCTATTTGTGTTTCTGTTTCCTGCAGTAATTTAAAGCATGCAGCCTTACCCATTCTGAAATGGCAGCAGACCTCACATCTGCATAAAGGAACTTGCCTTTAAGCTGTAGTAGGCAGAGGACTTAAATAAAAACTACCTCATCTATCTACCTAGTCATCACCCCAGTGTTTCCTTCTGTTTTTAGACTTATTAATTCAAATCATAGGGGTCTGCCATGAAATTTCTTCTTTCTGTTCCCACATTATATGCCCATTTTTAGCATTTACTTATTTATTTATCTATCAATAAATATATTTTTGCATTTTRCTGGGGAGAAAAATAAATAAATAAATAGAGGACTCTATAATGGCTGCTGGGCTGCCATTTCAAAATCAGGAAAAACAGCAGGGTGTGGGAAGAAGGGAGGCAAATTGGGGCTGCTGTTCCACTGGCAGGTGACATTTTGGAGCAGAACAACAGGAGATGGCTTCCTGTCAAGCAGCAATAACAGGAGGAAGAATGAAAAATAGCCCCCCAAAGAAAATTGCTCAGTCCCAGGCAAATGACGGTGGAAGGATTTGGTAAAGTGACAGTGGGGGACTTAATGGTGTCAGGTAGGGACGGCAGTGTCAGGAAGAGTGACTCAGGAAAGGTGAGTCAGAGCCAGCTGCCATCAGCAAAATAAGCACCCGAGCCATGAGCAAGATGTGTCACTTGGTGCCTCCTTGCAAGGCAGCTCTGTCACAGTTTGACCTCCAAGCCCAGCTCCCCATGCAAACCCCATCCTGCACGGACCATTATGGGATGTGCTGCCACGAGRGGACTCTGCTGTCAACAGGAACAGAGAAGGCTTGGGTGAGAATCAGAAGTAAACCAGGATAAAGGGTTAAAATGGGAGCCATTAGGGGAAAAAATGAAGAAGGGCTTGAAGAAGTCTGGAAAGCAATGAATGCTGTGGGGAGTGATGAGAAATGCACCTTCCTGTTCTTTTAAGATCCTGAACTGGGCTCAGAACACCAGGGCTGATCTCCAGCTGGATTTACTGCCACCAGGCCCCATGGGGGCAAGGAGCTGATCAGTTCATCCTGAACTGAAAGAATGAAAGGGATAAAAATCTTCTCTATCTGGTCAAAAGCCAGCCTTTAACTTTATGAGTTATTTCCTGTGTTGCTGCATTTCTAGGATCCACACAGGAAAACATGCCTGGATATCTACATAAACCAGCTACACTCTAAAATAGTATGAATGGTGAATTTTATGGGCTGATATGAAAATCTTAGAGGAAAGGAGAGTTCCATTTTTCTAAGAGGCTGAAGAAACCCCCAAGAGGTCCTTTCCATTTTGGAATTTGATTCCCCAAAGGCTCTGAGAAGCACCAGAAYGTTTGGATGCCTGTGAGCAGGATCTGTTTGTTCCAGAAGCTGGACATTCAGGCTGATTTTGCTCACAAAAAAGAGATGGTCATGAA
>NW_026623624.1:668979-694047 GCF_030028575.1 Malurus melanocephalus
CTACTTGATGATGTAGAAAATAACTGACTTTGTAGGCAGCCATGTCAAAATCACATCTATGTCAGTGTTGCATTTAGGTTAAATTTAGCCTAATCTCAAAGCACTATTTTTTTTCTCCAATGTCTTACATGGTAAYGGTGTTTTATTAATAAAAGACATTGTAAAGGACATGTCCATGAGATGATAACATTAGGGGGCAGTCCTCAGCTAGCAGCCAGTCCTATGAGTTCATTGAACAGCTGTGTTTATATGGGGCTGTTTGCAAAATTTATGTTTGAGTTTGTTTTAACCTCACTTTATTGCTACTGGAGAAACAATAGATCYTTTCCATTACAAGTCATCGAGTGCCACATTAAAATACAGCAGGAGGGGTGGAACTTTCCGTGCCCCTTCTCCCCATAAATCTCTGGTTATACATATATGTATATTTTTCTTATAAACAGAATAGCCCTGCACGGTCTGAAATGTCACCTTCTCAGTGAGCTGCGAGAGCTGTATTGTACCCATCCAGGTTCTTATTTGGCTTTTTCTGTGGGACTGGATCTGAATTTTTCACAGAAGATGTGATGTCCTGTTTCTCAGCTCCCTGGGCAGGTCAGACACATCGTGACCCATTTGTAGCAGGCAAACAAAATCCATACAAATTTCCGTAGGGTGGGCACCTCAGGCCTCCCCTGTATCCCTTCAGAGTGTAGGTAGATCAAAGACATGATTTGAAGCATCTCCTTCCTCATCTGATTTTTGTCCCAACCCGATTTTGTTTATGAATTCTTATTTCTGCCTTCCTRTGGGGGAACATCACCTCCTCCTCTACCTTTTTTCTGCCCCACCCGAGTCCACTGCAGAAACCACAGGAGGAGAGCCTTTTCTGACTTTCTCCAGTGTGTTTTGAAAGCTTAACACCTTTTCCTTCTGAGACATATCTGCACTCCATCTCTTSCAATTGTCCCAGTTATCCAAGGCTTTCTTTCCTTGGCTGTCTGATTCTATTGCAGCAGCCAGGTCTCAGGGTGTGGCACTGAGGGAGGGGTGCCCTGCTCTCCATGTAAGCTCAGCACTCTGACTGAGTTCCCCTGGACCCCAGGCCACCATCAGCCATCACAGCTGTACCCAGCATTACCCCTGTGGTATGTCAGATTCCATGCTGTGTGCTCCAAGAGCATCCTATCCCGCAGATCCCTCGAGTCCCAGCACAATTCAGATGCCCTGGCCTGCTGTCAGCAGCTGCACTGGTACCACACATCATCTCCTGGATCCATGCCCTCCTAAGGAATGCAGCCATTCCTGGCATCGTSTCCTACAGGCTGAATGCCAATGTACAGCACTTTCAGTCCTGCCACTGTGTCATCCTCGCTTCTCCCTGGCTCTGTCCTGCATTTCTGGAAAACACTCATTTTCATGGATGTATTCCATGTGCCCTTTCTTTGGATCCTGTTGGTTTCCCTCATTACCACCATCCCAAATTGAGATTCCTTAGCTCTACTTGCATCTTCAATATTCCTTGAGCAGTTTATAAAATATTGTTGATGAAAAAGGGGAAAAAAGCCCACAGAAATGGGCTGCTTTCCCTCGACTCATGGTAAGATGATGTATCCATGATCCCACTTGTGTTCGTTTACATTTCCCAGTCCACTAACACACATGGGCAGGAGTTTTCATTTGCAAACAGAGAAACAGAGGCCAAAAAGCTGGTTTGATTTACCAAATGGCCAAAGCAGGTGTGAAAATAGGAACAATTCTCCAAATACCCTGTCTGGTCCATCTACACTCTGTCTTGGAGCTGGCCACTTTAATGAGTAGCTGTGCAGATTTGCAGCCACTGATGCCAGCTATTTCCACACACAGAGTGCAATCAGGCTCCATCTGCCACAAAGGGTCAGAGAGTCATGCACCAGAGATGGATTTTAAATACAATTCTGAATAAAGCTGCTGGCCCCAAACCAGCTGTGGTTATGCTAAATTTGCCTCAAGCCTCTGGATTGTGAATGGAGCAGCAATGGGCTGAGGGAAAAGCCATTCTGCCCCACCTCAGCAYCACTTCCTGCAGCAATTTAGTGCCATGGGAAGGACACCAGGCATGATGGACTGAAGCTGGAAGCCTTTACAGCAAATTCTGCCTCCCAAATGCTTCCTCAGCTCGTTGCATCTCTGTGACCATGGCAGATACATTGATCTAGCTGACAGACTAAGGTCCTATAGCTCAGTTTTATATAGATGAACTGTAATTTTAGTAATAGGATGTTTAAATAATATTGTGTCACTTTTACATTTCACCTCCSTTTCCYTTGAATGAAAGTGCCCTGTCTCCTYTTGACAGGTGGACATTTTTTTTTTCCTCTTCCTTTTCCCYACAAAGACTTTGCCTGAAGGACATCAGGAGTCATAATAATGGTTGATGCTTTCATGAGATCCTTACAGATTATGGCTAAATGGAAYGGTGCTGTAATGTGATTGCCTCCCCACTCTTTACTCCTGCTGTGCCATGTAATGTAAATCCACTGGGATTAAAGCCAGTCAGACTGAAAATTGACTCGCCTTGGGGGCCATCAAGCAAATTTAAATGGCTACTTCAAGCTTCTGCCTGCCAGTGAGCCATTTCTCCAGCGGATTAGCAAAATGAATGAAATGTGGAGACAGTACGGCAGTGGAAACRGTGCCATTAGGCCCACATGCTCTCTCTCCCCTTCTTTCTGATTTTACTCTAAACACTTATTCTAGTTCTTTGCAATTTCTCTCTGTGTTCCGCCTCATCAACAAAATGGGAAGAGAGCTCAAAACAGAAAGCAAAGCKGTGACCTACCCTTGCCTGGGCTTTAGGTAGGATGAGGACAGGGAGGAGGGGAAGAGGACTTGCCCTTCTCTTTCATTCATTTTTCCTGGGGATAGAGGCCCTTCTAGAGAGAATTCAGAATATATGAACTTGTTTTCTGCTTGGAGTAACCCTCAAGGGTAATTCCTCCTGCAAGGCTAAAGCAGAGTGGTGGAAAGACTGTCTGCATTGCTCTGTGACCAGGCTCCTCTCTGCTGTCACAGCCACAGGGAACATCTGCTCTCTCCCTCTGGAGAGTGTAAGCCCTGTGCTTACACTGTGCTGGGGTGGGGGCTGTGTTCCCTTTGCACTGGAACCTCCCGTTTGTCATGAGAAAGTCTCAACTGTATGGTGACAGTCTGAGTAGGAACAGGTTGTCTGACTCTACAAACATCCATTTGAGATGAAGGCTCATTGTAGCAGATACTCACCAGTCCTCCTGTACTGGGAAAAATATTAGAGCCTGAGGAGGGTTCACATCTACTCCCTTGTCATCCAGTGCCCTTCAAAAGCTCCAGCTCTACTTAAATTTTTTGGCTTTTCGTATTATGTCAATGTGATTTAACCATGTTTTGCTCCTCCAGTGAATGGAAATGCTTTCCCATCTCAGCCCCTACGAATGCTGAGTTAGGAACAGTGTGTGTTCTCAGCATCTTTAGAGAAAGGCATTCAYGAAATGTGACTTTGAATACCACAGTGACACCACCACGTTCCTTGGCAGCACAGCCGTGCCTTTTATTCAGCTGCTTTCTCTAATATTCTGGCTAAAATTTTCCCTGATGCAGCTGAAGTTTAATTACTTCTTTCTCTATCATTGCTGACTAATGATAATAATTGCTTCCTGTCCTCTGGTGCAACATTCTTTTCTCTATCTGCAGATAGTTATTGTGTCTCCCCTTGGTACTATTTCCTCTGCTTCGAAATTGCCATCAAGCACAGTCCCATTTCTTGTCTAGCTGCTAAATAAAACCCAGAAATATAGCAGTGAGAGTGGAACCTGGGTGGTGGCAGGGGACAGACAGGTGGGGTGACCCAGGAAACTGGCACTRGCAGAGAGTTTTTCTCTGCAGTAGGTCGCTTTGACAGCTTTTCAACAGCTTACACAAAAGGAACTGATGGTCTCAGCTCAGGTGCTAATGGCCTAAATTCTATATTACAGGTGCTGGAAGTTATTACAGGTGGTTTTATAAAAGAAGTTCAGGCCTGAGTGGACATGGAGACTGACACACCATTTTTCTTCTAGAAAGTCCCTTTCCAGAGAAGGAAGGAAGGACACACTGGTTCMATTTTCAGAGGTGCAAAGCCAAGAGATGCAGTGAGTTGCCTGAGGTCATGGAGTCAGGAGGAAGAAATAAATCTGATTCCCAGTTCCCAGGCAGCATCCCTAAATCATACTGTTTAAGTATTCTCAATTTCTTTCAGCACAATAAAACTCTAATTACCTTCAGAAGGGCAGGATGACGACTCCAAGGCTTCGAGAATACTGTTCACATTATGTGATTTTAAGCATTTTGCTGGCTTCAGGTCTTCTGTTTTTTTTCTTTTCCAGGTAAATTTGCAGTCAAAATTGGCATCCACAGAGAAACCCAGCCAATGTGTTACAGTTCTGTCACTGAAAAAACTATACACTCTATTTTGCTCATTTCATTACTAGGAACCAACATTTTCTCTAGTTTAAAGGGGTTTTACTGTTTCAGGAAAAAAATAATATAATTACATCCCCATGGGAAGAGATTTGTTATCTGCTAGTAGAGTGTTTGGGACTTCTTGAAAATATTTGTAAATAAGTCTTCATTTATCTGGTAAGGCTGACTCTTCAAAGATTTTTTCAAACATAGTGTCTCATTTTCACACAGGAGAAGCACCTGACATTTAAATGCCTCTCAAGGAGGGCTCTCCATTCTGGTGACTTCCATAGAAATAGCTTCCAAATCCTACCTCCACACAACAAAGACCTTTGGAAAAGGACTGTGAAAACTGGCATCTTTTGGGAAAGGCAGAGGTCACCTGGTGGCTCAAAGCAGAGGCAGCACGGATCASTGAGTAAGGCAATGAACTGAGACTGCAGCGCTTCTGCAGGGTGACTTGCTGTGCTCACCCTTCTCCCGTTGTGTACTTAGATTAAAATTGCATTGAGGCAGAGACTTTTCCTTAGTAAGCATTTCTATATCACCTAATACAACACTGTTGCCCATCTTAACAGACACTTGTGCATGCACTAAAAATAAAATATAACAAAAAAAAAAAGAATAGAGTAATTCATGGCTATCCTACCTACTTTTTTATCATTTTCCTGCTATTGTCAGCTCTTTGCACTGTGTACCTTGTCTGCAGGTAAATATCAGACAAAGACAGACCTTGTCCAAAATAGCAGAGATACAAACTTAAATGAAACAGGCAGAAAGCAAAAATGCAGAAAGGACATGGATACAAGCATGGTTGTTGTTCTGGGTCTGGCTGGGATGGCAACCCATGTTTTGATTTGTGACCAAAACAGTGTTGATAACAYGAGGATGTTTTCATCATCACTGCYCAGCAGAGCTCACACAGAGCCAAGGCTTTTCTGCTCCTCACCCCACCCCACCAACCAGGAGGCTGGGGGGGAACAAGGAGCTGGGAAGGAACRCAGCCAGGACAGCTGACCCTGACTGATCCAAGGGATATTCCAGACTATACAGCACCAGGATCAGCAGTAAAAACTGGAGGAAATAAGAARGAAGATGGGAACATTCATGGTTATGGCATTTGTCCTCCCAAGTATACATCACATGTGATGAAGCCGTGTTTTCTAGTAAGTGCTTGGACATCTGCCACTCCATGGGAAGTAATGAATGCTTTACTCGTTTTTCTTTGCTTGAGCACAGCTCTGTTTCATTGATCAAACTGTCTAATACTTTTAGTTTTCCACTTTTGTACCTCAGATCCTCTCCCTTGTGTCCTGCTAGAGGGGAAGGAAGTTTGTGAGTGGCTGGATTGCTGGCCAGGGTCAACTCACCACGGTAGTAAACACCAAACATCCAACCACTAACAACTGTCAAATGGTTTAAAGACCTTGTGGCAAATGATTTCCACCACCACTCAATGAYCAGCCCAAGATGATGTAGTTCCTGTGGATTTTTGCAAGGCTAAAAGCAGAAGACAGCAAGAATATCAGGGTTAACCCTGTAATTCTCTACACCAAACAAGAAGGGCAATTTGTTGGTGAACCAGAGTGCAGTTTTGTCTGCATAGGTTGGGGTAGGGGAAAGAAACACAAAAAAAAAGAAAATCAGTTTCTGCTCAATGCACAAATCCAAGTTGTTTCATCACCTACCAGCAGGTAAGTTGCARCTCATTATTGCTGTGAGGATAGAGGTGGTTGTGCAAATGAATGGGGTGAGACAGCAGTAGCTTACTCAGGCTAAAATTATGAAGTCACTGCCTTTGGGAAGAGAAAGTCTCTCTAGCAGGTGTCCTTGTCTGCATTKTGGATAAAAGAAAAAAAGCCCAACAAATCCACCACCACCAAATATAAGGTGGAGAGTTTTTGTTTGGGTTTTTTAAATTTTTTCTTTGTTTTGTTTGAACAATGGCAGTGCCTTTCAGCCAAGGTTAACTGACCTCCATCTTCTGTATTATGYAAAAATTACATGTATTTTGATTTTTCCGTTTTTTGTCCTTTATCCCTGCTTCAGATGTTTATCTCCCCTGYTTCTCTAAAGATGAACCAAAGGATCAACAACCTTAGACGAGTGGAGGCGCTGACCTTGGAAATAGAGATGGCTTGGCTAAGCACGTAGGTGCAATGAGGCAGCACTAATTCTTGTCCAGGTGTCTGGGAGACAAAATACAATWTAATTCAATAGAAYRAAGCTRTGGGAGGTGTGATGGGGGGAGAAAYGAGAGCATTTTTGCAACACTTTGTGTTTAGCTGAATGATGACGGGGACACCACCACTTCCACAGCACCCTGCTGTCCTGTGTGTCTGTGCTGTCCTTCTGTGTGTCTGTGGTGTCACCTGGCTCTAGTGCATGAGGRGAGCTCAAGTGCAGTTTTGCCTCACTTAGGTTTGGTGTTTATAATAATTTTGGAGATAAGGGGTAGTTAAAAAAACCCCACATAGACAAATTTCCTCCCAAAGAATAGACCCACTGCTTTAAGTGGCCCTTTGATAAGCATTGTTCCTCTCCATGTTTCAGGCTGTATCATTTTATGCTGCTGTTGCTMGATCAATACCACATGGATGCTTGGACCACATGAGACTGCACCCATGTACAGCTCTTTTTAATTATGTCTGTATGAACTCCAGTGTAGGTGTCTATTCTGATTTAATAATGTCTTATTTCAAATAGTTTGAACCTGTTCCATGCTGATTTAACCTAAACCAAAATAAACCYCTTCCTAAGCCAGAAAAAGACTACTCATTATTTCATAATTAACTTCACTAAAGATACCTTGTCTCAAATTAAAGACCATTACTATGGTTTGGAAAAAAAAATCTTTACAACCAAGCAGTTAATGGAAAGCCTATTGAACTCTAGCCAGGGCTGGGCTGCAAGCATTTCAGTAAGTTTATATTTAACGCATTTCTGAAATCTAAGACAGATCCAAAGCTAGCTGTTAGAATTTGTCTTTCACATGCTGTCTTCTGCCCTATTGCTGTCTTCATGTGCACAAACCCAGTGTTTATGCCTGACTCTGTAGGAGCCATCTTTTTCCCTGTGCCTGTTTAGGAACCAGCAAAGGAGCAGATGCAATCTCATCTGTTATTGAGATTACAGTAGAAAGGCTCGTTACTCCAATTGCTCCCTCATCCATCCTCTTTCCTTTTTCTCCTCCTGGGCTTGATTGATATTCAGAGGGCAAAATAACCCTGGAAAAAWTTTTAGGAGCAATTTTCAAGCAATGCTGTAGTAAAAGTTCATCTATCACTCTGTATATACTGTATWGTGATTTTTAAAAATTACTGGTTTTTGTCAGCATTGCAGAGAACACAAAAGTTTTGATCACATACATCCACAAAAATGAAACCAGATTTATCTTCCGTTGTTTGGAGATACTGAGATAAATCAAAATAAAAGCCAGCTTTTACTTTACACAGTCTGTGTTTACACAACAATCTTGGGTTATATCCTTCACTCCTGTGKCACTTGATGGACAGTTCTGGATGGTTTCCCAAACTAAACTCAGAAAAGGGATGCCAAGGAGTGGCACTTCACAGTCTACAGCTGGCAGGGAGGAGTTGCTCCATCATGTTATTTACAAGAGGCTGGCATGGAGCCCCTTCAGCCACACTGGGTGGAGGTGGAGTGTTCAGCCATCCTTGTGTGGGGAAGGAGGCTGTTCTGATCCAGAGAGAGAGGCACTGSAGAGGTCAAATACTGGGCAAACATCTTCACAAAGATCTCTAGGCTGCCAGACCCCCTTATTTCCCTTACTGCTAGACAGTARAAAGCTCTGTGTGCATCTATGTCTTTTAAAGATACTTAAGTTGGGCAAGGAGTGATGAATTCCCCAATTTGACCTTCATTTTGATAAACATCTGTTCTAAAACACTGGCTAAACCATGAGATGTGTAGGGAGTCACTGACACATCAGTCATAACACTCTAAATTCATTTTATTGGTGGTGGTGTGTTCAGAGGCAGTTTCTTTTCTGGAGGCCCTCCTGGCAGATGTTTTCCTGACTTTAGATCATGACTGAGTATAATCTGCAAGCCAAAAGGGTCAAGTTGTTGGGGATGCCACTRGAGCAGAATGAACACAGTGAAGCTTGTTGATGGTGAGTTAAAGAGCTGGAMCACGTGTTTGCAAATGAGTTGTTGGGACAAAGAATTGCAATTAGGACATATCAAAGGGAGATGCTTSTAGTTCATTACAGACAGTTAACATAGTTGTGGGTGCTGAATCCCTCCACCATGCCTGTGTGCAATACATCCTCCCCCCAGAGGAACTTGAATTACTTCCTATATGTTTTGTCCAATTTCAGGTGAAAATTGTGTTTCAGACAACAGCACAGCAGTGTCTCCAGGATGAGAGTTATTCTCTTCTGTGCAGAAAATTAATGGCTTGTTTTGTTCAAACASTGTCTGTCTTCTCCCCGTGATAATCTATTTTGAATTATATTTAATGGTAAAAAGCTGCAGCAGCTGAAGCCAAGATCAAGGTGAACTGTCTTCCCATTTAGAAAATGGAACAGCTGTCTTTCAATTGAGATACAAAATGAGASGCCCTGACCAGTTGTGGTTGTTTGAAGACTAGCTTGCACAGTTATCTAGAAAACAATGGTCCATTCCTTCCCTTTGGCTTGAAACTCCTGTTGCAGTTAAAAACAGGGAAAGCTCTTTCTTTCTTTTCCACAGCTTTAGTGTGCTGTTTGTAGCCTTGTTAAAACAGCTGCTGTCTGCTGCAAAGACAACTACATTTTGATGGTGGATGGAGATGAACCCATAAAGAGATGATGTAGAAAGACAGTGCAGACAGGAAGGGATCCAGTGTCATTATTTTACCATATGGCAGAAACATTACACATTAAACCAGCAACATGGTACCAAAATCTTCCAGCTGAAGAAATAGGCAGGCATGGGAGTTGTTCAAGGAACCAGATCAACTCCAGGAGAGGAGATAATCCTCCAGGAGAGGACACCTTTTCCAATTACAGAGGAAAACTAGGTTGTCTAGTTTTGGAGATCTCCCACATGCTAAAATCCAGATCATTTGTAAATCTGAGGAAGGCAAAAATGGTTATGTGGAATTCTGAAGCAACTCATCTTCAAAACAAAACCTATGAAAATCAGATTTGCMGAACTCATCCTTTTTAGCTATTTAAAAAAGTGGGAAGATTTCCAGGGAAATTGGGACTCTCCATGAGCTGAACACCATTGAGCATGTATGTCAAGTACCTTTGAAAACTGAAAAATATAAATGATTTCTTTTTAAAATACTATATTACTGGGGGAGACAGCTTAGCAAATAAAGAGCTCAAGGCATTTTGATTCTTCCTGTGCACGAGGCTATCCATTCCTCCCTGAGGAAAGGAAGGGAGGGACTAAATCTGAACTCAGCTGTCTCTGAGGTACTAGAGATAATTGTGGTACAACTGGTTTGATATGGAAATGGAATTAGAGTGTTCTTTTTTGCTCTTCTAATTAATCAGGGTTGAATGTCTGTATTTGCAGCTCCTTCAATTAGTTCTCTACAGATCGACCCCCACCCAATCTATTAAATACTGAGATTTGGGTTTGGAGTGAAAGAGCTTTACAGATCCACAGCTCTCAGCTAAATTACTTCTCTCACAAGTTACATTTCAGGAGTTGAGGAAAGCAAAACACAAAACATGCCGGAGTTTGATAATTACAGTCCAACCGTTCCCTTCCTCCCTTCAAATGAAACCATGCAAGGAGTTCAAGCAAGCCATACATTTTCTGTGGTGTTTCTGGTTGACATTCAAGTTCTCTTTTTTGTTGGCAACAAGGAAAACCAAAGGGAGTTTGCAGCAGAATTTTAAACAGACAAAAACTAAGGAGTGTAAAATTACAAAAAAACCCAGCGGCAAATCTAAACAAAAAAAGCTCCAAACACTTCTCCCAGATGTTCAAGTAGGAAGATRTGCACTTCTGAGAAAGGGTAAACTAAGACCAAATCCAACCCAGAAAAGTTTGAAGCAAGTCTGTGGAACGAAACTTTTTTTAAAGCAGGTACTGAAGACAGAGCCCGTGGTAAGATGGTAAGGMGTGAAACATGCTCAGTSCAGCCASAGCTATGAKTGGCCACAGCTGGATGCAAGGACAGTTATGTCTCCACTTGTCCCTATGTAGCAACAATTTCTACTCRGTGCAGTCCAGCTCTCAAWGGMCAGGCTCCTCACAGACAGATCAGAAAGAGTAGCAAACTGACCCACTCACACTTTTTAGCAGCAATATTATTCTCAAAGCTTGTGATTTCACCCTCCTTTTCTCTTCAGGAAAAATTTTGCATCATTCAAGTGAAGAATTTGRAAGTGATTATACATCTGACAAACCAGCCAGGAAGCCCAGGCTGGGAAAACCAGTTGTTAAAGCTATTACTGCTCATTTTGACCAGCTATTTCTGATKCAGGACTATTGTCTAAAGTACCCAGAAGCATTTATCCTTTTATGTAAATCCTTAGTACTGGCAATAAGAGGAGATATTTATAGGAGTGGAGGAGTCTTTCCAGTCTCCAGGCAATATTTCACAGTGGAGACCTTGGAACAGAAGTTTATGAACTTTCTGACTCACAGCCCTTGCTTTCAGCTTTAGGACGCCACTTTTTCACGTATTTTGAAACTCGTGACTCAAGTTTTGAAGTTRTTTCATTAGGAGAGTTTCCTCTCATGCTTTCAGAAAACCTCTGGTAACTTAGAGAGACTTGAAGACAAAAGGATGTATTCTCGTTAAATCTGAGAGTAAAGAAAGAATGATGTTTAACCAGCGAGAGGGTGCTGGAGACTCCACTTTTAACATGACCTGATTGTTAAAATCCATGTTCCCTATGCATCACAATGCTGTATTTTCCTGAGGATGTCGTGACAGAAAGCTGTTCTAGCRCTGGCACCCCAGGCAAATTGCAAGGCTTGTAAAGGACCGAGGAAGATTTCTGCTTGTCACTGCACATATGATAATGTTTCCCTTTCGATGAAACTCAAAGTGAGTACACTCAGACGAGTGTGTATCTCATCCTTTCCCCTTGGTTAAGCAGAAAAATTCAATAGCCCATATGCATGAAACTGCTGTAGAAAGTGACACAGCTCTGAGAAACTCAGTGCTGGCCCTGTTTTGAGTCAGGGAGTTGTGGTATGGATTGTTGAAAGGCACGAGAGAAGAGAGAAAGAAGAATGGAAACACTCTTTTCTTTTACCATCCTTGGAAACTATTCTGCAGTGAAAAAATGAACAAACAGTTCAACACAAACAGTTATGTCTTATCAGAGGCACTTCTCAGTCATCATTTATTTGAGTCTTCTGGCTGCTTTGTGGTGCAGTTTGTAGCTTTCTAACTTCAGTTACCATGGAAGAATCTATAAACTTGAAAGCTTCCTGGGATTTTTATTTTAGTGTGTTTATTTTCCAAGGAGGTGTTCTTCGTGATCAGCAGGAAGTATATTGCACAAACAGCTTTTCATTAAGGATGCTTGACCGCAGCCCSGAGCCACAATGGATGTTCAAAGAATTGAATGGAATGAATTTCCCAGCAYATCCGTGAGCTGCAAGGGAGGCGTCTGTCGGCTTTCACGCTGAAGTCTCTGATTAAAGCAAACCACACAAAGGTGAAACGCAGCCTCCTTTTGTGGAGAGCAATTCCAGGCACTATTGGGTAAATTGCTGGGTCTGTGCTTACTGTGAAGGACAGGGATGGCAAGAGAAGGGACACACAAACACTGCGGCAGAAATGAAGAAGCTTCTTGAAGGTTAGCAGTGAATAAAGAATATATTTAGCAGTGAATATATTTGTGAAGTTCCTGTCAGTCATCAGGAGCCTGAATCAAGGTGGTGGTTCTGATGTGTTCATGCCCCTCTTTGCCATGCTTAGTGAGCAGAAGTGAGGTGAAGGGAATTGACAGTCCACACTTGAAAGAAGAGTGAATTTAACTTGCAAAAATCCAGCAGGATGCATCCATAAGGGTGATTCTTCCAAGGCACCAAGGTTTTCATGTCCAGGTCAGAAAACGTTCTGGGAATGCAAAAGGCCTTTGATACCATATCAGATTTATCTAACAGGCCTTGATCAGTGAGACACAGTTTAAATACTCTACTCTGTTTCAGAGACTGCTTTGCCCCTCTTGGGCAGGTGGAATGTATTCAGTGAATGCCTGGAAGCTCTTTCCAGGAAAAACCTCCACTGTTTTCAACTTCAAATCAGAGGAAGTTGATGGAAATTGCAGGCCTAATTATGATAGACAGGGGAGAAACCAAAGAGGGAGACATATGGGACCTTTGAAAATTTCCTTATTTAAAAAAAAAAAAAAAAAAAAAATTCATGGCCTTTATCCCACCATCCTGCCTCAGAAGAAAAAGGCATTTCTGCCAGGGTGGTAAAACAGAGTGCCAGGATAAGGTGGTGGCTAGGGAGGCATCAGTGTGGGGAAAGTACCGGGCTCCCAATAGAAGATTAATAACAAGTGAGAGAAGGACAAGAAAATATKCATGTTTGGCTTGATCCCCTGGTCTTCATCAGCTTCTGAAGGAACCCTTATTAGCAGTGAAATCTCTGTGACCTACAGTGCAGGCAGAGGGTATAAGCCTCACCCAGAGCTCTGCCTCTTCCTATGTCCAGTGGGAATTAACTGGCACTGAGAYCAATGTCTGAGCATAGTTTTATAGTTTTGATCATGCTATTCCCTRTCCTAGAAACTCGCAGCATTACTGCTACTTAGATAATTGGCACCAAGGCAGTGAAAAAGGGTTTATGGTGAAAATAAATGGCTCAAAAAGTAAAGAGTGCTTCTATAAATGCCATTTTTACATCAGTTTCMCAGGCCTTGTACATGTTCTCCCTTCTCCTGAGAGGCACCAAKGCACTTAGCTGCACAGTGAGAAACAATTTCTTCAACAAGAGTACATCTTCCTTTGTAGAATCCGCTGTAAGAAACAAGACTGGTGCTCATTGGAAAATTAGTTTTGCTGCCCTACTACTGCATTTTCACACACACAACCATCACCTTCATAACCAACCCCATCCTTTGGGCAGCTGCTCAAGAAGAGGTTTTCCCCTCAAAAAAGCCCCACTGGTTTCTCTGTTTTTCTGATTAGGGACTGGAATGGTTTTCTTTTGAGATTGACATGGTGATTTTGGAGAAGGTTTATCATCACCAGASAAAGGSAGAAACTGTGATGAAGGAATAGAGRTGAGGAGAAAATAACAATTTKAATTATTGCCTTKGGAATGGTTAGAGAATGGCTTCCAAGTCTCCCCTCAAAATATTAAGGCAGCTCATGGTCCTTAGCACATGAGGAAATTCCTGCCCAACAGGGCTAAYTAGATGCATATGTGTGTGGAAGATTTGATGTGCCAGATTTGGTGCATTTTCCACGTTCTCTTCCCRGAGGAGCTCTATCTTGCTGACATAAAGAAGCAGACTCTACATGTGTACAAAACAGAGAAGAAATGAAAACAGGATAAAAGAATCTTGTTGTAATGAGACTCTTTTGCTTTACAGTGGTATTAAGAGTGTGTTCCTGACTCTGATTTTTAAGCAGGACTGAAGAGTGTTATTTTGGATTGGTGAATATTGTTTCTAATGGTGGTTGTGATATTTTTGTCCTTTGAAATTCCATAATTGCCATATCTGAGAGTAGATCATGTGAATGGGATGAATATCCCTTACTCTTTCTGAAAATTCTTAAATAGTTGTTACCTGTTCTGACCAATAATTACCAGAAAGATCAAAGACATCTGCGCTATCTCTTCCTCCACCATTTTCCTTCAAAAAACTCCTAAACAAAAATTAAGTCTGTGTGAAGAAATCAGCTAATCCCTGGTGGGATTAGAAGAAAAGTATGCAATTCTGTTTATAGTTTTTCTACAGTTCAGAGAATTTTTAAACATGAAATGTTGCCATTTTACCCATGGCACCTTCCCAGATGTCACTTTCTYGTAAATGAGACCAAATATGGGACAGAATACTCCCAATTACATTTCCCCAAACTTCAGGTGGACTCTGCGTGGGAAGGTTTCACTGTGCCATGTTCACACACAGGCAGGTGGGAACAAGCTCTGGCAGCCTTTCAAACAGCTTGGGCTGAAGCTCACTCTGGGATGGAGGCTGTGAGTTGTGTTGGTGGCAAAAACTTAGCAAAGATGGTTACCTYGGGTACAGCTAACACAGAACTAACACACTTTGTGGGCTGGATTTCTATCACAGATGATGCTTCTTTCTTCTCTCACACAGGGTAATTGCCCCTACCTAAACAGAAAACGAAGAGGTCCTCGGATGTGTTCCCTGATAATATGAATCACTACACCTTATTGTCTTTCCAAAGGAAAAATGTGTGCTGCTAGGGAGACTCCAAGGCTGTGAGTCTCTGCTGGTCTTTTCTAAAGCTTGTCCGACATTGGAAGGGCTGTATATCCAAACTGGGGTACACTGGAAATCACAAACTCTGGGCTGTGCTTAGAGGGGCAAGTAGCAGTGAGGTTTCCTCAAGTGTGTTACTCTGGAAGACCATTTTGTCATGTGCTTTGAAGAAGTCACCAGACATCACTGGAACTTCCTCCTTGTGGCACTTGCTGGAGAATTTTTTCAGGTATATGAATCAATTTGATTTAATTTATAACCTGCAAAGATGSCTTGTGTCTTCCTTGGGTGGTAGAGCCTTTTGTTTCTGATACCTTTGCTTCCTGAATTGCTGAGCAATGTTGGCTTCCTCCTTTAAGGAAGAGGAATAGGGAAAACACTCCCTCTCAGTTCCTGGACCAGTAGCCCTAATGAGAGAGTATTTTCAGATCAGGAATCACATTTTATTCTGTTATTTTATTGCCCGTTGTGACTTCTTGGTGGTCTTAGAAGTAGAGGCCACCAGCATTTCCAAGCTTTGTTCTGTTCCTCATCAAAATTATCCCCACTGTAACTCTTACATAAGCCTGTCACTCCAAACCCTCATTCCCCCGCCCTGGTAGCTGCTTCTGCCTCCCTTTCTATAGGTCTTGCCATACTCAGAGGCTCATCAAGCACATTTCCAAACTTCCACCCACCTCTGAGCTGCATGCCAGGGATTCTACAGCTCATTTATCTTCCTTGTTTGGTTTTGCTATTGCCTGCAATCAGGTGTGCTCTCTGGGAAGAAGAAAAAAGAAGAAAAGATGTGTAAAATCTTGTTTGCTCTTGCTGCTCCATGTATTTGGCAGCACCTTTTTTTTAACCTGAGCAGTGGTGGTGAGAGAAGAACACCTTTGTGCAGTCACCTGTTTTGCCTGTGCCTTGACTCAAACCTGGTTCAGTATCAGTTCGTGGGACTCTTGGGCTTTGATTTAAGAAGTAACTGGAAGTGCAAACTCTCTGTGCCACACACCATGGGACAGAGCTGTCAACTCCTTTTTATTTCTAGGAATTGAGGTGCAATCCAGCAACACTAAGATCACCACTCTCTTTTCCTGGAATTGAASTAACATCCCTCCCATGCAGCAGAAGCCACTTCTCATCTCTCCTAGAGCCAGGATGTGGAGTCATGAAATCACAGGCACTACTGTACTGAGTTTGCATGTTACACAGGAATTCATGTTCCCTAGGATCTGCACCATCATATCAAAACCAAAGTTTTCGATGAAGACCTGAACTTTATAGCAAAACACTGTGGACTGCATTGCTCAGTCTGAACCTTTCACATGGTGGATCAAGGCCACCTTGCCAGGAACGTGGCTCCAGCCAGACAGGCTGGCAGGACTGGCACTGCAGCAGCTGGAATTCACATCTCATTCTTATGCAGCCTATGTACAGCAGTCGCTTTCATCCTTGCCCTTAACTTCTGTTTGCTCAATGAAAGCGGCACGTAGGCAAATAACATTTTGCATTTTAAAAGAGTTTTAATTTGTATCTGTTTTCAAAGTACACACCAAGAGTAATGAATAGTCACCCCATTCTCTAGGATACTCAGGAACAACTGACTAAAATTAGCATTAATTAGCTGAATTATAGTATTGTCAAGAAGCTTCAACTGAGTTTGGGGTCTTTCCGCAGGAGGTTAGGATAAGCAATTTGTGTGAAGCTGGTATGGGTTGGTATAGTTGCCATTACAACTCTGGGGAGAGGTGATAGATGACCTTCCTTCTCGAGGGGTCACAGYCAAAGCTGCAGACCCAGTGGAGAGCCACAGTGAGCACTGGATCCTCCTTGTTCTTGAGTTCACTTTGCTTCCTATTTGAATGTTGTTACAACTCCATGTYTCATTTATTAATTTGATTTTACTCATTTCACTGCTCCCACCTAGAGCATGGTTCCATGAATGCTTGCAAAAGCTGACCAGAGGAGTTGGAATACCACACKGAAGAAGGGAAGGACTGGAAATAATTGAGAGCCAGTGGGAACCTCTTTATCAGGAGACATGYTTAAATACTATCCCTTTCTTAAGAAGAGCAACATTTTCTGTCAAGGCGGTTTGGTTCAGCTAGATAAGTCAATGGATAGGCTAGAGAGAAGGGATGAAGAATCWTGCTTTAGGGCACCATCATCTCTGAAAGTAGAAGGCATTTCAAATCCCTTGTATTCTGCACTCCAACATTATGGCATTGACCTGAGGGGCAGGTCCTACCTGATGGCAGAAAGTCTAGAAAATGGGTACTTGCAACCCTATCTCTGCTCCAGGTAGTCTTTAACACCCTTCTGTGAAAAGGAATTTCCACAAGAAATTTACAATAGGCAGCACAACAATTTTGGTAAAACCCACTGTCCACAGGGACATCACATGCATGTTGATAAATATTTAACATGATTTGAGCATGAATGAAATGTACCAGATCTGCAGTTCTGAGGTTGTGTGCCCTGGTCTCCATGACCTGAAGTTTACTGAGACTATTTTCCATGAAAGCTTGTTTTTCAAACCTGTTACAGAAAAGAAAGAAAAAAATTACTCACCTGATTTTCCTTCTGGACTATATGTTATGCCTTTCATTCAGAGAAGATTTCTCCTGGATTAGATGGCTGCTTTCAAGCCTTGTCACCGGTCTACTTAAAATTTGATGGATAAAACCAACTGATTTCACTCAGGCCCACTCACTATTGATGGATGATTACAAAAATGGTGGCAAAATCGGTCTGGGATTATGCTGCAGAAACCACACAGAATTTTTTCTTAGTTCAAAGATACAGAAATATTGAATATTGCTTCTTTCCAWCATCTGTGTACATCCCATGCTTCCCAAAATGAAACATGATCTCTTTAACTTGACACAGACCCCTTTGTGACCTTGCAAAATCAGATTAAAGAGTAAGAGAACCAGAGATTCGAAAACACATGCAAAGCTACGATTACGGAAACTGCACAAGATGACAACTGCTCAAATGCATAGAAACTACTGKTTTTTGGAAGGTGGAAGTTTAAACCAGTTCAAATGAGTGGCTGTTTTAAGAAATTTCACTCCTTACCAGCCTCCAACGCTTTCTCCACCAGGTTCATTGCTGTCTATATTGACATCCTTGGAGATTATTCCATTTTGAGATGTTTCTTCACACCACATTACAGACAAATGCCAGGACACTGTCCATGCTGGGACATCAGCCAGCTGTATGCCCCTGACAGCAGGAYACTGACCCTGAATCAGTGTATCCAGCCTTCACAAAATTTCTGGCTTCTCAGTAAAGCAGAATAAACTTATTTTGCCATTACACAGCTCCTGCAGAGGAACTGATTCATCTTTTTCATGCATCTGCCCACAATATACCACACATTCAACTTCTGACATCTTAAGGGCATCTCAGTGCCCCACACTTTCAGAGCAGCCACACAGTAAATTTAATCTCTCCTCCACTCTGTCTGGAAGAATTAGGAGGGAGGAGGCGGATCCARCCCACTTCACATCTCCTAGGCCATGAGGGGGTTCTCAAGGTTTTCTTCTGAAAGAACAGTGCTCACATTCTTACTGCCCACCTTCATTGCAATGAATGCAGCATTTCAAGCATTTTCACGTTTCCCTCAAGGAAAGAGATTCATTTCTCCTTAAATGCCCTATAAAAGGCCAAGAAATCTTCTAAAAAAGGCAACAAGGGATAACCTCTTTTCCCCCTTTGCCCTGTGTTTGTTCACCAATGTTTCTCGGAAAGTTTTGGCAGATGGACCTTTGATGTGCCAGCTCTGACAGCCCAGCCTGGCCCAGTCCCACTCAGACCCTCAGCAACTCCTCCCACACATGGCACGGGCTGTGCTGGCTGCTGCAGCCTGACCTGCGAGACACAGAAACACATTCATTAACTGAGATTAATAAAATATGAGTAGATGGAGAGGGGATAGATTTTAGTCCTCTGAGTGGGTTATACCTGCAGGGCTGCTTCAGACTCAGGTTTTCTTTCTTTGATCGCTTTCAAACTCTGAAGGGAGGATTTTGTAGGGAAAGGGCTGTTTTGGGTATGTTAAAGGTGTATGTGGTAGAAGAATAAGAAGAAGCAGTAAGAAGAAGCAGTAGAAAGGAGGGTAGGATGGAGATTCTTCTCCTTTGGAGATGCTGTTGCTACTGCCTTGCATTCCTTATAGGGATTCAGGTAAACGCTGGCAGTTCCTTACTTGTTTTCTGGAAGCAGACAGGAATTTATATGGTAGAACACTCTGTTTTTAATTTAATCCAGCTCCATTATACTTGAAATGGGCTGTCTTAATATTTCCTGCATTAGAAAGTATTATGATGTCAGTGAGCAAAGAGAAAAAAAAGCTCTGATTGCACAGATAGCCTCTAGYAAATAACATTGCTTTGCTAAGCCTAGGAAGAGGTGTCCTCTTTTTTTTCCCTTAGGTGAACATTTCTTTTTTGGAAAGAWGAAACACCTGACTCCTAAGCTAGCAGAAATGTCCAGCTACAGATCAGAACATTACGATACTTCTGTTGACTAAAAGACCTTGTGGTCTGCCAGAAAGTGCTGCCTTTCTCTGTGGCCTGAGGTCAGCTAATTCATAATCATCAGAGAGTAATGACTTGCTCAGGGCTCGTAATTTCATATTATATTGAAAAAAAGGTAAGCAAGTGGATGGCATTCAGGAAGTCAAGAGTGCAACATTAATTCCATAATCACATAAAACACCTTTGTGGATTCATACTCTTCTGAGATTAATATTTTGAGCAGGAAATTAAGAGAATGGAATAACTGTTAGCTTGCTGATCAAACTTTTTCCAAGACACGACAGTGTGTTCCTGTTTTTAAATATTTCCAYGTAAAAGGAGAAAAAGKTTCACCTCTTCTCCTRGGATAGTCTTCATCTTTTCAACAGATCTCGGGCAGATTTATAATTTTTAAGAATGTCACCCTTAGGTAATGAAGTTAATTTATATGCATTCCCTAATTGTCTTGKTTTGAAAGACAGGTGTCTGACAAGGAAGACAGGACCTGAGAAGTCTTGGACCTGAGAATATGCCCCCCCTTCCCTCCAAATTATTGTAACTTTGAAATCAAGGGGGCTTTCAAGCAAAGATGTGGGAAAAGGAATAACAGTTCTTTACTAGTATTTATAACAAGCCAAACAAACTACAACAACGGTAGACACAACGAACAAACCACAAACCCAGATTCAGCTTCGTCGGTGCTGTCCCACGCCCTCCCCTGTGGTGTGGTTCAGATCACAGCCGGAGAGGAGGCACTGGTGGCTCCCGACTGGGCAGGGCGGGGCGGTGATTCCAGTTCTCTTGCTCCCATGGCAATGGTGGGCACCGCCAGTGGGAAAAAGATGGAAGAGTGGTTTCCTTTACAGCCTCACAGGGGTCAACTGGTCCCTGTGCTGCTCTAGAGCTCTAGATGGTGAGACAGGCTGAAGCAGGGGGTCTTGGAGCAGCTGCAAGGGGCGGCAAGGGCTGGCTCACCCCGGGAGTGACAAACAAATGTAGCAGAGRCACCGAGGCTGTGCTCAAAACAGTGATGGCTGGTTCCTGAGTCCAAGCTGTACAGATAAGGTGACCAGCCCGCTCCAACCCCCACATGGAGAACAGGGTGTTCCTGGGTCTCTGCATGGCAGGCACTGGCTCTGGTGTCCCATGAAGCAGGGAAAGCAAGCCAGTCAGCTCCAGTCATGGTGCCCAAAGGAAAAAGGGAGGAAAAAGGGAAAAAAACAAGTGGCAACTGTATCCTTTGGAAACGTGTCGTGGTTTAGAATGCTGGCCAAAAGCCAGGCACCCACAACACCTGCTCATTCGCTCTCCCCCACCACCACACTGGGTAGAGAAGAGCGAAGGGGGGGAAAAAAAAACTAACAAAAAGGTTCATGAGTTGAGATAAGGAGCGCGGAGGAACCAAATCCTCCTCCGCCAGAGAGAGAGAGAGTGAGAGAAAGGACCTCCCCTTGCCCTGCCCCAACTCACTCAGGAAATCTCGGGCTCGCTGTCAACTATCGTGATACCCCCGGGGTTGTGGGCAGCCGTGACCATCACAGACACAAAACAATGAAAAACCAAAACCACAAAACCAAACCAAAACAAAAACCCGAAAGATAGCATGGGATAAAAAGACATACCCAAGACACTAATGACATATGAGATGTGCTCAGTTTACAAGTTAAAACCTGGGGAGGGTATTTTTGTTGTTGTTGTTCCTTTTATTATTTTTTTTCTTTTTTTTTAATGATGCTGGCTTTGAAGACTTCCTGGAACCAGAGAATAAACAGCATTTTTTTTTGCTTCTAGTGCTATTTCTAGCTATATTGGTTGCTCAAGTTGTAAGAGGAAAGTTATATCATTGACAAAATGGGAACCAGTAAACTCCTGTTTATTTCTTTTCAGTTGTGCTTTTGTGCAGGAAGCTAGAGAAAAACTATCTAAGACAGATTTCTATGAAGGTTGAAACTACTATAATTTATGCCAGCTGCCCAGAGACACTTAATGTTATCATGTTATACTAACAAACATTAAAGTCCTGAAATACAGAACAGCATAACTCTGTTATTCAGAGAGACCCAACTTTGGTGCCGCTGAGCATCTGTCCCTGTGAGCTGATTTCATGTTTCCAGTTGGAGTCATTATCTCTTTGGCTGTGGGAACACACATCCCATGCTTATGCTTAAATCCAGAATGTTGGACTCTGTGGTTAAATATATAAATCTTGAGAACTACTGAACATTTTTGTGCTTCATAAATATTCTGATAGACCTGAGCAAATTCCTAAAATCCTGGCCTAGTATTCATTGTAATTTAATTTATGATGTCTATTTCCCTCACTCTTTTCAGCACCTTMGCTGAGGAATCTGGAGGAAGCTCTGCCAGGATATATGGATTTTCAGAAATTCACATCTGGGAATGGACATGCCAGGTTAACATTAATAAATGGCATGGAACACCGGTTGACTGGTGACTGTGACAAAGCCAACTATTTTCCACACCTTTCTAAAAGTTGGCTTCAGTCACAATGCTCAATCTGCCAGGTGTGATGAGAAGAGAAAAAATGAAATYTAATTGCTTGGTTTTGATATCTGTGGACGTAAAAAATACCTATTTCTCTGTCAATGCTGATTTTGCCAGCAGATCTGGGTTATGAATGAAAGGGTCACAGGAYTCCTTCCAGGACCTGAGCCATTGTTTACCATCTAAAATTTGATATGTTCTTTACAAAGAAAATGTTGTAATTAAAAGTGTTTTATTTGCCCCACCTGAAATTCGTAGTCCAGATTGATCTGCAGAAATCCAGATAATCTGTTTGAGGTTTAGAACTTGAGACAGGGGACATCAGGTACACAATGGTATTTTCACCTTCCAAAGTTCCTTCCTTTATATTTGAAAAATGGAATTTATTGCTTTGCTTGCATTTATGGTTGCTTGATGGCTGTTTACAAACTGAATTAATGTGCCTGAAGAAAGCTTGTGACAGAGGGGCCAATGCATGGCTCCTGCATTGCTATTCCATCCCAGGCATGGTGYTTTTATTATAAATAAATGTATGTCAATTTAAATGAATGACTTGCAAACACATGTGTCCAGGTGCACTAGTTTTTGGAATGGATAGATTTAATTTTCTTCATAGTAGCTGGGATGAGGTATGTTTTAGATTTTTGACCAAAACATTGCTGGTAACACAGGGATATTTTTATTATTGCTGAGCAAAGCCAAAGATGCTTCTGCTCCTCATCCCCTCCCCCCCCACCAGAGAGGAGGCTTGGAGTGCACAAGGAGTTGGGAGGGGACACAGCTGGGACAGCTGACCCAAACYGACCCAAGGGACATCCCACACCATGTGGTGTCATGCTCAGTGTACAAACCTGTGACCAAATGTCCTTAATTTTACCTATGACTCATTTGCTTTAGCAGCATCTGGAGCAGCAAACTGGTCCTATGGACACTTGAATTTACTGATCTGAGTTATGGAAGAGGCATGGAAGTGGGGTTGAAGGAGTGAAGCCTTGCACCTCTCCTGATTTGCAGCTGTGAAACCAATGCCCTCTGCAGCAGAAAGTGGAAAGGTGAACWTCTACAAGCACCTTGTTATCACCCAGGAGTGAGGAGAGACAGATCACATTTTATTATAGCTGGCAGAGGTACAAAAAGAGTCCCCTCCCTCTCTTCCTGCCTTGCTTTTCCTTTTGATACTCCATGACTGCAGTGATGGACCAGAGAATGCAAATGATGAGGTCTGGTGGTTTTACCCCAAGGGACAAGATTCTGAATGATATAGATGCCCCCTTTAAAACAAAAAATATATTGCAGTGCATGACATTAAGAGAAATAGCAACCTGTTTAAAGACAAAACTGAGAATGTTGTGAATGTTGTCACAGCAATYTCCATCTTTCTCACACTTGAGGAATTAGTGTCTGACCTGTCCTGGCTTCTGAGGCAGCAGAGTGGATCAGTTTTACCTTAGGGCAATATTTTGTGGCAAAGATTCAGATTTCAGCATATTTTCTTTAATTTTCTTTTATTTATTTTTTTATTTTTTTTTTTTTATTTTTCAATCTTCCAGCTAATGCATTTAGGGGTTTTGAGACCCAAAGAGGGTCATTTCTGAGGAAAGGAATTTGTCTCCTTYCTTATGCAGATAAGTGGTTGTATTAGCAGAAGAAAAACCTCATGAAATGTGAAGCTTACAGTTCAACTTTTTTTAAATTTTATTTTTACATCTATCAATATTTCTGYGCAATCTGTAAAACCTCAGAAATGCTGCAGCTTTGATCACAGTTGCAAGCTAGATAGATTGCAACTACTATGCTCACATCTTATTAAGGAACTGAGTGCTGAAGGAATAGCTTAGAAGTGACCAGCAAGAGCTGGAACAGGGAAATAATGTTCTGGCATAAAACCCTAATTGTGCCATTACTGAGGCAGTGACCTCTCCAAACAGGGAGGATGGCTAAGGAATGACATGGAAATAAAACTTATTTTTGCATCATCTTTGCAAAATCCCTGCAGAAGATGAACAGAAGCCTGTGTGCAATGGCAGCAGGTAGGAAGAGAACTCTGTACACATTTATGGAGTGTGCATAGTGTAAGTGTAGGGGGTCAGACAGGGCCATAAGTTAGAAGGGACCTACAGGGACCATCAAGTACAACCATTCTTCTTGCTCTGCACAGGACAACCCCAAAAATCACACCATGTGTCTGAGAGCATAGTCCAAACTTCGTGAATTCTGTCAGGCAGTTGGTGTGGAGTATCCTTGTGCTCGTTGCCATTGGGAAGAGACCTYGTCACAGGTCTCCTGTGAGTTTGCAGCCCTTATACAAACAACATGGAGGGGATTGTGCAAAAAGAACCACTTGTCATTAAACACAGTAGTGGCAGTATCTGGTAAAATGAGCTTTATAAAATCTGCGTAGTTAATTGTCCTGTGAGTCTGAAACTAGTCAGGATCATTTTAGGGAGAGGKGAAAATAAAGTCAGGGGGGAATGTATTTACTTGGTTTTAATGGAGTTCTTTTTCAATCACTTATATCTCATCAGGCTGTAAAAGAGACAACCAATAGTACTAAGGAACTACGTTGGTTTGCTGTATTAAATTGGCTCAAATTCTTATCTTCATAAAGCTGCAACTTAATGGCAGCTCCAACAAGGAATACATTCCTCCATGTCTGCATAATTTCTCTGTTTTTTCATTTTTTTTAAACTTTATTTTTCTTTCCTTTTGTCTGTAAGTGTGGCTCATGCAACAGCCAGTGAGTTAGTTATTAACACAGAAGAGAGCTGGAGTAGTTTACTGAAAATCCTGTCTTACAGCAAATGCAAAGCAAAGGTTTAGATGAATCAATTTGCTGTTATTATGGTGTCCTTACACGGTCTCCAGCGGAAAGCTCTGTTGAATTTACAGCTGCATTTTGTATCACTTTGAAGTATTAACTGCTTAATTCTACTGGTTCTGCTGCCGATGATAAACCAGATGTTTTATCACGGGCARTGGTGTGGATTCTTACAGGTGCTTATGTGCCAGCTCCTATTCATTTCCACAGGAACTGGGTTTATCTGCTCAGCTGTATCCAGAAAATGTATATGCAGTACTTTGAGCKCAAACTGCTGCCAAGTTTTTGTTCATTTTAACCTGCATCTTTCATTAGGAGATATTTTTCCTTTAAAAGATTTACACCTTCGACTCCTGGGATTATTACAAAAAAGCAAAATAAATTGTTCATTGCTTCCCTTACCTTTGGTTTTTTTTTTT